>NC_092462.1:11321529-11559029 GCF_047495875.1 Pithys albifrons albifrons | reverse complement strand
ATAAAATGTCCCTCCCAGCAAAGACAGAGAAATGTTTCAAGTGAAAAATCCAGGCTAACTTCTCAGCCAAGAGGCTACAACAACAGGAGCAACAGAACTCAGAGAAAGAGAAGGGAAGGGTTCAGAAGAAACAAAAAGAAATTATGCACAACTCACTCATGTCTAAAAAATTGTATCTGAAGCAGCTTTGTAAATAGATGTGTAATACACCATGACTTCATAACTTCAATCAGCTCATTTGTGTGTATGATTGAGATCCTCAGCTGGAAAGCTCAGTCTATGTACAACACACACACATGAGCTTCAATTTAAGTATATGCAATTTTAGGTTTTGTCATACCAGTTCCTGGCCACCACTTTCAGTCCTGCAGAACTGTGAACTTCCCCCTTCCTTCTATTCTCCCCATTTTCTTTTCAGCTTTAGGTGAGTGTAGGATAGTGGAATAAATCAAATGTAGATACCCAAATCAGTCCAAGCTGGCTCTGCTTCATCAGCTGAACTGCAATTTGTTGAACTCCTGCTGAATTTTGTGCAAGGGTATGCTGAAAGCAAATTTCCCTGATCATTAAGGAATGTCTGGCACGAGCCAGACTATCTATAACACAAGGCAACCAGCATCACACTTGCAAACATCTTGCTTCTGATGCATCTTGAAGGAAAGTTGTTTGAGTTTGAGCTGTGGAAAAGTCCATAAGCAAAGCTTTTACAAATGCTTTATCTCAGTTACCGCTTCAGGAATGCAGCTAAACATGGAAACATATTTAACAACACAAAAATCTGTGCATCTGTAACAGGACTCTTCAGGGGCTCTGACCATTTGGCTCTGATGAAGCAACATTAAGGAAATGGCTCAGGGGAAAAGCTCCCTCTCTAGTAGTCTTCATTTTCAAAAGGCACAAAAGAGACTCAGAGACTGCCAAAATTTGTTATCTTCAATGTCTCTTCCTCTTACACACCTTAGACTGCTGTTGGTTTTTCAAGGTTATCTTAAAATGAAGACTTTTTTTGGGGGAAAACATTTAAATACTTTAGAGCTTTAAGCAAATACATGGCAGGGCCTCCCTTGGTGGCTGAATGGACAGTGATACCTGAAAGTAGAGATGCAATTAGAAAGGAACTTATTAAAACACTTGAATATACAACACACTAGACTGAAAATGACCCATTTCAGGAAAATGATGCAGCATGTACTTCATTAGCCCTTTTCCCCCACTGAATGGCAACATAAATGATGTCCTAATGTATATGACTTTTAACACCAGTTTTGAAAGCCAGGCCCCATACCAATTTTTACTTGGAATGAGTTTAAGGAGAACAAGATTCACAGGGCTGTTTTTATATTTGATGGTTTTCCCTTTTAGGGATGACTTCTCACGGAGACATCAACACCTACATTATTGTCAAATTGTAAAGATGGTTAAGGACATGCCAGACTGACTATGAAAGTGGAAGAGCTATTTTGCTAAGCAGGAAAAATTTGCAAGAAAATCTTCTAAGACTGTTCCCATGCTCTTTGAGATTGCATTACTACTCACTCTATTAGTCTCTGATAAACATTAATAAATTGGTACTAATTTAAGGTCTTTAGAATGCAGTAAATTTATTCCAGAAATGAAAAATTTCTCCAAAAATATCATCATTTTTCTTCTCTTGCTTTTTCTTTAGACAGCAAGCAAAAAAGCTACATTGCACTAAGTGGAGAAGAAGAAATCCCAATGTTCCATTTCTGCACACTGAAGAAAAATATAAGCCAAAAGAGCATGTTGTTCCTTCCCTTAATTTATCAAATTTCATCCTGTATTCAGAGTTTCTCAGCAAAATGCAATACAACAGTAACAGTTTCAAGATAGCAACCGAGAGTTCAGGAAAAATCAGAAAGGTAAGTCCCTTTGCTTCAGACTACCAGAAAGTCTTTGAAGTGGTTTTTGTATTTGTTTTTATTCAATTTTTAGGAGCCTGGTGGCAGTAGATCATGTCATATAGTTGATTTGTAAGAGTCAAAACTCTGCTATTGTGATAGTAAATTCCTCATCACTAAAATGAACAAAAACCCCATTAAAATCAATGGCAAGAAGAAAGAAAGGGGAGATGGAAAGAAAGGCAGACATTTGACCAATCAGGCAGAGTGACTGCATCCAACTATCAACCAGTTGTCAAGCATTTTTGCTGTTTTTACTGATTTTAGGGGCATATTGTCACAACCAGTCTCAGCCTTATGCCATCTGCAAGGCAGGCTGGACAGACACTTCATCCCCATTCTGGCCTGTACAGAAGAAACCAACAGCTTACACATTAAATGGAGTAGTTATGTGCCAAGAGCATTGTGTAAGCCTACTGTAATGTCAGGTTCTTGGAGGACATTAGAGAATGGAGTTTGATTTTGCAGATGCATTGAAATCAGCTGGGCTGCCAACACTAACCAAGGAGCTGGTTATATGTATGAAGAACACATCTGCCTTTGACTTCACTGAGGGCAGATGTCTCCTTGATCACTCTCCAAAGGACTAAAGTCTGTATTATAGTTCTAAGAATAGGAGTAAAAGAGAAGATATCACTAGTACTCTTGATAATAACAGTTCTATTCCCATATTGGGTCAGGTTATTTTCTGAGATAATTCTAGCTGAAGCTGCTCCCACTACAACAGGCATTAATTTAATCCATTAGATTTGTCCATTACCTGCTATCTTGGGACATCCTTATATTCAGACTGACCAGCAGGAGATGTAACACACACTGTTAGGAAAATAACTGCTAATAACAGTGACTTCAGTAAAGTGAAAACATGCACTAACTGAATTCCAATGCATGTGGGAAAATTTGGTGGCAAAATCTGGTGGCAATCACAGCAAATAAAACCCCACTGTAACTGCTACTGTCATCCTGAAATGACTGGGAAGATAAAGAAAAATTACAGACGCCACCCCTGAAGAGGAAATCTACAGAACAATCCACCTAGATCCATAACACCATTTTACAACAAAAGCACATAAAAATACCAGGGAAGTACCACCAGGTACCTCATGTCACCATTATTCTCACACACATTGAGAAGAACGCTCATAAAAGCTCACCTTATCCCTCTGAAGAGAGCTCAGTGAGAACCCTGCTCTGAAGGATGGATGAGCCTTTGAACAAGTCTTGTGTGTACTACAGGGAAACCATGAGGCAAAAGGATAAACTGGCACTAAATACATATCTCTTATTATCATATTCTACTCTAAACTGAAACTTTAATGAACAGTTCTGAAAGTACTTAAATCTATGTTAGGAAAACAGCACCCTGTAAGAGAAATTTTTCCATGAATCTCTCTCCTAGCCCCTAAAGCTCAGAAACCTGACTGTCTTGATTGCCAGCAGTAAATTTCCTTTTGGTATTTGCTGCAGGTGATCAGGTCAGCCAAGTTTCTGAACTTTATTTATTGATTTCCTCCAGGTCATTTATGTTGGAACTTCCAGACTAGCAGTGATGGTTTTTTAAGATTTATTCAGGCTTAGAAATAGCTACAAACTACTTGTTCATTCTCACAAATGTACCAGAACAAGCACAGCAATTGCTGGTACTGACTATCAGAAAGAGTAGAAACAGAGAACTCTGGAGCCAGGTCACAACAGTGGAAAAGCAAAAAGAATGAAGGATTCTTACTATCTGCTTTGAGAATTTGTAAATTCAAAGCAGCTGGAGATGTAATATCTGCCCTCAGAGCATCTTTGATACCTGAAAATGGGATTGGCTTTTCCATTAAAAAAGGGAAAAATCCAACATATTATATTTCAGCCCTGTTTTGAAAGCACAGCCTTTTAACATGTGTTGATTCACTGTGCTAACCCTTTCCTTATGGGAATTTGCTCAGCAGTTGCACTCAGGTACAAAAGTGCTTATTATATTCTAACATATTTCTAGCACTCATATAAAAAGGATTTTTTTTAAATATAGCAGTATCTCTAGTCCTTTAAATGAGACACATTTGCATGGCATGACCCACTTAGATCTGCAGATAATACTGTCATGTATTTTATCTTTTCAGTTCCCCAGAGTAAGTAAGCAGTTACAGACTGACAAGGCCACCTATCCCCCAAAAATCTTGCCATGGTGCTGCAGAACCATTATCTCTCAAGACATTTAAGCTGGACTGAAGAAAACAGTAGTAAACATGCCACATGAAACTGCTCAAAACCAGCTGAAAAACAGTTAAGAAAACGTTTCCACCTGTTCTCTCCCTGACACTTGGATTATTGCTAAAGCTTAAAGTTCTGGGAGTCAGACTTTGCAATTTGTAGCACTGCACAGGCTGCACCAGCTCAGCATTTTAACACTATCTTCTCAAACCTTGCCAAGGGAATGTCATCTAAGGCTAAACGTCTCTTAGATTTTTTTTAAATTACGTATAAACAGTAAAAGAGTGAAAGAGTCAAATAACTTGAAAAAGGATTCCAGTTCGTTTGTTGAGAGTGACTGGAAATAGCCAGAACCATATCACGACATGTTAAGTCATTCCAAGGCCTATTCTGAGAAACATCGTCACTGGATTGCAAGACACTGCCCAATTTTGTCACATCTTGGCCAACTTACTGCAATCACAAAAATCCAGCAGGAGGACAAAGGAAATGAAGTACCAGTGCTGCAACGTGCCATCACACAGCTGCCAGGCCACACACTGCTGTGCTTTTTTACTTTTGGTACTTTGGTGACAGTCTTCCTAAAAAGCTGCTTCTGGCCAGCACAGGGTTCAATGCAAAAGATCCCAAAGATGAGACAGTGAAAGGCTTCTTGGTGCACAAAGAACACCTGACAGTCAGAGCAGTGTTCTGAAGTTATTTTTAGTGCAGAAATTCCTCTGTGCTGGTCCTAAATGGAAGTGCTTTAGGATCAAGACTCTGCTCAAGAAAAGTGGCAAGAGTAGAGTTGTTTCAGCCAATGTGGCCTAACACTATGATCCTTTTCTCCTTTTTATTATCCCACTGTTCTCTGCAAGTGCAAAGTACACTTTTCTCATAAATTACTTCCTCTGGCAACCCAGGAGAGCTCTTTGACTCCCGACACTTGTTCCCTATTTCTGCTGGATTGTGCTTGCTGCCTGTGCTTCAGAAGAGAGTGCCTGGGGACTTGCCCCATCCTTTTACCAGCTGAGCTAAGAGGAGATGCTGCTGCTCCTCCATGCAAACCTTCTTGCTTTTATTCTAAGAGTTTCAAACAGGAACACCCAGGGAACCAGCTAAGGCACAGCATATTCTACACTATCCCCAACTAACTGTTATAGATTGACCATTTGATATCGATATGCGCAAACTTTAAGACTTTTTAAAGAAATCTTTTTGTAGCAGTTATGCAATAAAACCAAAGACTGCTGTTGGTCAATGAAGAAAACAAACTTGTTATGTCATTTCTAATTACATTCTATTTAAACAGATTGTGATGACAGAATCAGAGAGGCAACTTCAATCTAATCCAATAAATAAAAAAGCCCCTTTCTAAATGCCAGAAAAGTGATACTAAAGCCTGAACAAATATGCTAAGAATAGATCACTTCTTAAACTTCTTGATTAACTTCCATGTTTGTATATCCACATTTCTGTAGTGATTTCAGAAAGTATTTCCATGAGTAGTGAAATTGTTAAATACATATTTGCTTTATACCTTTTTTCTTTTAAAGATGAAAATACAGGAGAAAAGTTTTCAAATTACTAAATATTTCCCATGAAAGAGCATAAATTGCAAAAAGTCTTACAGAGTTTTTTTGGAGGAGATGTAAGTAGGTCAGTATTCATACTTTTTTGAAAATCTGATTTTCTGAAAAACCCATAGAACAACAGCCTTATATAAAAGGACAGCATAAGGCAGGCTGGAATTGCATAGAAATCATGAAAGAGAAAAATATTGTCAAGATTTTGGTGACTGCTTGACAGCTATCATTTAAAACCATTAAATTAGCATCCACTTTGAGGGAGCAGGAGGAACATTTCCTACAGGAAGCTTATTTTGAAGCAGTAATATATTTTGTTTGCATTGTTAAAACCCCATCCAGGGACTCCTAGATGAAGACTGCATTGCAAGGGACTGCTTTGGGCATTAATCTGCAACAGGAGCAGTTCTGTGCTTGCTAAATAATATAAATATCTGAAAGCACAGAAGTTATTAAGCTAGATATGAGTGACAGCAGGAAAGGAAGTCAAAATTAGTTGAGAAATCTGTGCTGGCAGTATCCTGTTTCAAACCACTAGTCTGGCAGTTGATCATGGAGTGTCATCGAATAGAAATTTAGAACAAGTCATCTGGAAAGACTGGAGGAAAAAAGAATTAAGACAGCATTTGTTGTAGCTAGAAGATAACAAGCAGCTTATCAGTGGCAGACAGTTTTGTGCCTGCATTTAGACAGAAAAGTTCCTCTAATTTTACATGTTATCAGGAAGTAAATGAAGTTACTGCTATAATCCTAAAGAAGGATCTATAAGCAGTAAAAAAAAAAACCAAACATAACCAAAATCAAACCCCCAAACCCCACACTTTTTATTGCTGCACTGAGTAAGCATTGTGCAGGAAAACAATTCTCTCAGAATGTTCAGGTAAATAAGGAATATTAAGCAAAATGGAAAATAGCAAGATCATGGAAGACAGTGGGAAAAAGACCTGTTAACTTCAGTGACTCCAAGATTATTCACAAGATACCTACATTTGGTTAGTATTGAAAGGGTATTTGGAATCAAGTTCTGAGCTGAGATTCATAGAGAGTGATCTCTGTGATCACTCTCCCTCCCTCCATGGCAAGGGACCTGGACTAGATGAACTTTAAAGGTCCCTTCCAACTCAAACTATTCTATGACTGTGTGATAAGCAACAATTTTGGTTTCTTTCTATAGGGTGATGTTTTTTAAACTTTGAAATATACTTGCCACTAAGCTTTTGCACTTTTTTCTTCCTGTTTTTTTCTTTCTTTTTCAAGCATGAAGATATATTTCCTAAAATCTTTTCAGCCAGCTGTGTGTCTATTGCCCAAAGTTGTCTCCATCTGGTGTATTGCTCTGGTTTTGTGGCATATGGCTTTACAACAGTTTCAAAGGTAGCAGAAATAGGTGCTGTGAACAACCTTTAATAATTAAAAGAATAGGAAAGAAAGTTCATTTAAAAAAATCCCACTGCACATCAAACAACCATCGTGTTAAATGTAGTGATAAAAGTACTGCAGTCAGTGTTACTGGACAATTTCTCCTGCTGAATCCAGAAATGAATATTACTATTTCTGCACTGGAAATTCCCAGAATTTCTGGATTTGAATTTTTATTTGTAAATTTTTTTTAGGTCTAAACAAGCCAATCTGCATTTCAAAAGAACCTACAAACCCTGGCATTTTTTTGTATCTCTATTCTTGTCTCTAAGTTTTTCCTCTGAAGTATGAATTGTTAGCATCTTTCCTTGAGCTTGGTTGTCAGTGCAGTACCATATTAAGCAATTTAACTCAATTTTCTTCCTGCTGCTCCTGTATTTATGAATCTAGAGTCAAGAAAAGGCTAACACGAACAAGAATTTTACTGCAATGTGTTTATGCCGGTAGCTGTAATTAATACACCCCCCCCACTTCTTTCCCCCTGCAGGCATATTGCTGCTGAGCAGTATTTTAAACACTCAAATTCACACCTCCCTCTCTTTTTGCCTAGACTAGACTTTGCATTTCTCTAGGCATCAAAAATAAGATTTCCAGACATGCATCAAATCACCACTCCTGGTTCACTGTTGGAGTCAGGCTGGATTTCAAAAGCAAGATGGAAAGCCTCCATCTCATAGATGTTCTCACAGCACAGTCCTACCCATGAAACCCAGGTATGTGCAAGATGCTGAGTTCACCTCATTCTTTGGAAATGGTACATTTGAGTCTCCCAGCATGGAGAAGCTCAGCTTTTCCTTGCTGTGCTTCCTCTGGCCAGTAGCAGACAGATTACAAGAGCTGTAGGCAGCACAAGCATGGAACGGGGAGCACTCTTATATTTCAGACAGATTTTATTTTCTTCCTTCAGGCAAGAGTCACAAACAACACTGTACCTAGTTTAGCAATTAAAACATGCCATTAGGGCTATTACACCTGTTTCTGGTTATACATATCATCTTCTAGAAAGGATACAATCGTGTAGCAGCAGCATCACAAGTGTCACTTTGATAGAAAGCCAAAGCACTAAGCCCAGTACAACAGAGGCCCAGGAGTTCAGCTGAGGGCTGTGTCCTCTGCATCTGGAACATCAACAGGAATGCCAAACCACTGACCTTTGAAAGGAAAGTGTGACCCCGTGGTTTTCATTGAAAGAAATGATGTAATTAATTAAACTCTGGAGGCCTGAGGGCTGTGGATTTGAACAGAGATGATGAGAAGAGGAAATCAAATGGCCAAAAAGGCCAGAAGTTTAAAAGTCCCAGTTAGCACCTCATGTATTCCTGCCCAAGAAACAGAAAAAAGTAAATTACATGAATGCAAAAAAATCCCTCCCATTTTCAGGTGTTATACAAACATGTACAGCCTTATTTATACTTAAAGAATCAAAGAGAAGTTATTAGCTGAAAGTTGAATACTACTGGATAGCTACACAGAATGCCAATAGGAATTTAGGTACACTCATTCTGCTCAAACAGCACCAAATCTTTGCTCCGTGTTCCCAACAAAGGCAGTTTAGAAGGAATGATGTCTTAGTCACAAGTTAACTAAACCCATTCACACAATTTCTTTGAACCATTCAGCTGCGAGTTAGAGAGGGCTTGTAGCGTTCTAGTAAAAAAGGTTTTGGAGAGGAAGTTTTCTGACTGTTTGTTCTGCTATTTATATTTAGAAGTCTAAAGGAGCAGAAAAAAACTTCTCTAACTTGTTTTGAAAGAACTGCCTCAGTAGTAGTAACGATGAGAACTCTTACACAGAAAACATATTCATGGTAAGTGGCATTTCTCCATGTCATTTAGAAGAGAGAAGTTGTGCATATGAGAAGCTCTGATGTAGGCCTGTCTTTACTTCTGTTCATTTGTAAATTCTAGATTTAAGCCATTTTGATGTCCTTAGTATTGCTCATGGTAACCAAGGAAGTTCCCCAGGAGAGACACAGACATGCAGAGAATTCTACTATTAGATTCCCAGTTAGTTGTAATGTCTGTACAGGTGTATTGCATCATTAAGAGAGGGAAAGAGATGCCTCATTGCATGGTCCTCCTTGTTCTTGGCTATCACGTTATTAACTGGAATTTAGGGTACTTGACACCTTGAAATACCTGTTTTTCAAAGTGTCAGTTCAGTTAATGAGTCTGTATGAAACACAATTTACAATCTACATCACCTCAGAATTACACTCTAAATACCCAGATAAATGATCTATCGAGTAATGCTACTTCTGGGCACACTGCTATAAAACAGAAAAGGGACACTGCAATAAATTCCACAAAGACACACTGTCCAGGAAGGATTCCCCACAGCAAACATTTACTGTCCAGTCCTCTGTCCACTTGCCTTCCCTGGCTGCAGCTGTTTTACACTCGTGTTCTGTGGACTGAACCCCAGCTAGATATTGTTCAATTTTTTGCTGCAAACTGTGACAAGTCCTTTAAGTCTGCTCACTGTCGAGCTATGCTTCATGCACATTTTCATTTCTTTTTTGAAACAGAAGAAAACAAAGCACCTATCTGAAAAGTTATTCTGAAAGCTGGGTGAGAAATGTCAAAGGACAGGCTGGACAAAAAAAAATCTTACAGGATACACAAGACAGAGATCCATCTTCACATTTTGATTTTGAAGTTTTGAGCAATAACATTTGTTTATAAAACTAGTATGGTTCCAACTATTCTATTACTTGCTATTGTGTTCAGGCAAACTTAAAAGATACTTATATATCAAACTGACATCATATTGTAGGAGTTTCTTTCCTGCCTGCATTTTTATCAATCCCCAATTCATCTTTCTTCCTTTCATTTGTAATCCTGAATGTCCTTTATACTTGCTTCTGAGTTTCACCTAGGATTATATAAACCTCACCCCAGCTTCTACCTGCCTTTAACTTTCTCAGCTAATTTCCATTTCAATGTGCCTAAAAGCACATTCTTGTCTCCTGATCTCAGGAAAGGCTTCTGCAATCCCATCTGCCACTTGAAGGCACTGAAGTTTGCAAGAGACCAACTGCAGGTACAAGTACACCAAAAACCTGCTGCAGTCACAAAGCTGTTCCCCATGAGCCTTTGTTAGGCAATGCGCAGGTTAACTCTTTCCCATGCCTTAAATTTGCTCCTTTTGGCAGCTGGACTCGATGATCCTAAAGGTCTTTTCCAAACTAGATTTTTTCTATGATTACCACAGGGTCTACTGCAGAGACACCTTTTCTTTATTACAATACCTCAAGTTAAAAAGCCCTCAGTGCTGTAATATGAAAGACCTACTGGAAAGAGGCACTGGAATAAGATGAATATTTCTGCGAAGAAAATATAGTATTAAATTAATATTTAAAAGAAATATTAAATAAAAATTAGTAAGCCAAGGATCTGGGAAGAAAAATTTATTGAAGTGGAAATTGCTGCAGAACTAACAGAAAACACAAAGCAAGTAGAAAGAATAGGAAAGCCTGTTGAAGAATAGGTTTGGAAGTGCAGGGAAGTATTGTATCTGGTTCTTAATGTTGCTGTCCTGCTGCTACTGCACAGGCAATCAAAGAAAGGATATTTACACAGTTAATTCTGGACAGCTGGGTTACATGAAACCCTGACTCATAATTTTCACCCTCCCAGATTCCAACACAGTGCAGATATACTCTGGATAAGGAAACAGATGAATGCTCAGCTCTGGGTTTAGTAGGCAGAATTTATGGTGACAACTCTCTTCAGAAAAGACTAGAGAGCAATGATCCTTCAGCTTGTCTTCTCAAGCTAACAGGGATGATGCAGCTGTGCTAGATTCCCAGACAGATAAAGTGAGCCCAGGGAGGGCTACAGAATGACTGTGTCTGGTACATGAGTCAGCTCTCTCACAGTGTCCTTCTGGACAAAATGTCCAGCACGCAGCTGGATAAACACATCATGTGCTGGTTGAGCAGTTGGCTCCTGGGTCAAGTACAGAGTGTAATAGTGAATGGTGAAGGGATACCAAGCAAGTTTGCAGACAACACAAAACTTGGAGGAGCTGTTGACTCCCTCAAAGGAGGGAGGGTCTGCAGAGAGACCTCAACAAATTAGAGGGCTGGGCAATCACCAACCACATGGAGTGCGACAAGGGAAAGTGCTCAATTCTGCACCTGGGGTGAGGCAACCCTGGATATATGGACAGACTGGGGAATGAGATGGTGGAAAGAAGTGCCAGGAAAGAGACCTGGCGGTCGTGGTTGGTAAGCTGAATATGAGCATCAATGCCTTGGCAGCCAGGAGGGCCAACCGTGTCCGGGGGGGCATCAGGCACAGCATCGCCAGCTGGGCAAGGTGGGGGATTATCCTGCTCTGCTCTGCACTGTGGCAGCCTCACCTGGAATATTGTGTGTAGTTTTGGGAATCACAATATAAGAAAGACATTAGGCTGTTAGAGAGTGTCCAAAGGAGGGCAACAAGGATGGTGAAGGGCTTTGAGAGGAAGCTGTATGAGGAGTGGCTGAGAGCACTTGGTCTGTTCAGCTCCCTGGGGGAGACAGAGGGGAGACCTCACTGCTGTTACAACTTCCTCATGAGGGGAAGAGGAGGGGCAGCCAGATCTCTGCTCTGTGGTGACCAGTGACAGGACCCAAGGAAATGGCCTGAAGTTGCGTCAGGGGAGGTTTAGGCTGGATATTAGAAAAAGGTTCTTCTGCCAAAGGGTTGTTGGGCACTGGAACAGTTCCCCAGGGCAGTGGTCACAGCACTGAATTCATGAAGCATTTCGACAATACACTCAGACACATGATGTGACTCTTGGGGATGGTCCCGTGCAAGCCCTGCAGTTGGGTTCGATGACCCTTGTGAGTCCCTTCCAACTCAGCATACTCTTGTGATTCGGGGAATTGGCTTAGTGGAGGCACCCACGTTTGTGCCACACAACCGTATTCCTGACTCTGGCCTGCCTAAGTTAATAGGCAGCCCCCTTTGTATAACAGCTGATACACTACTGCCCAGGCTACCTCTCCTCTTTCAGCCCTTTGCCCTTTTTCCTTTGCCTATTTTCAGGCATGTAAAAAGGAAGGCTTAACATTTTCATCCTAAAAGGTATCAAACTCATGAGGTGTTCTCATTATCCAGCCATTCCATTTTACTTTCAGGTAACATAATTTTAAATTATTCCTTGTACCTCAATTGTCAAAAATGAATCATTGTTTTTTCTGGTAGTCATCCAACCTATCTCTGTTGTTATATGTACTGTATAAAAAGGAGATATGTAGGTCCTACTTTAAAAACAATGGGACCTAATAATGGGATCATTGTCTATCAGCATTAGATTAATTGCTGGTGACCAAACAGATGGAACAGAATACACGGAGCTATCCACAAAGACTATTGGTGGAGCATCCATACAAAAAGTCCTGTTGTCTGTCTTTGCATCTGATAAATTGTATGTAAACTGCTACTGTAACAGCATCTCCTGTCCAGTGTCCCACCCCTTCCTTGCTGAAACTTGAGCCAGAAGAAAACATGGCCCTGCCCAGGTTTTGATACTTCAAGGTAAGGAAGCCTTTCTGGAGATTTCCAGCATAGCAACTAGCCCTGCACAGTAAAAAATACAGTATTTGCACAGGGAAGTTATTCCTGTAGCTTCAATTGTATAGAAAACAGAAAGCAGTAATCCATTTTCATGTGATTTTCAGAAAGTTATTTAAAAAAATCAGAGGGGAGAATTTCAGGTGAAGACAAATGATACATCCTGCATTCAACTTGCATGATGAAAAATTGTTATTCCCAGTAAATTGTTTCTACTATTAGTGGGAATGCTTCATGTTCTTGAGCAGAATCCTAACTTTAGCTGAAACCAGAGCAGCACAAAGCACTCCTCCCAATTCTGAGTGCAAACAGCAAGGTCCTTCAGTAACAGAAGCAGCAGGTGCAAAGAGCGTAACCCATCACAGCTGAGATACTCAAGCTACGAACACAGGGGTAAGCTTATGGTTTTCAAGGAAACACAGAAATAATTAATTGTGTGAAGCTGAGAAGCCCGACATATGGCAATACTTATAAGACAGAGGACTTGTAAGTCAGAGAAACAGGACCTTCATGTCAATTCCTTTATATAACCCACGGATGACCAGGTTAAGCCTACCTTTTTGTCATCAGTCAATCATAAGAGATCATAAATATTAAGCACTTAGGTCAAAGGAAAGCAAATATATATTGTTTTACATAACACAATGAAGTTACTCTAACCTACCTTCTGGAGATATAAAGCATATACTACCCAAGGGTTATTTGTGTCTAGCACTAAAGAGACGCAATCAGGACCTTAAGATCCTGGAAAAGAGCATCCTGGCCTTGATCAGAAATGGTGTGAACCAGCAGGACCAGAGGAGTGATGATCCCTCTGTACTCTCACAGTGGTGAGGCTGTACCTCTAATTCTGTGTTCAGTTTTGGGTCACTCAGTAGAAGAAGGTCATGAGATGCTGGAGCATGTCCAGAGAACGGCAATGGAGCTGGGGAAGGGTCTGGAGTAAGAGTCTTATGAGGGGGAGTTGAGAGAGCTGGGGCTGTTTAGCCTGAAGAAAAGAAGGCTCAGGGGAGACCTTAATGCTCCCTACAACTACCTGAAAAGAGGTTGCAGCGAGGTGGGGGTTGGTATCGTCTCCCTAGGAACAAGCAAAATAAGTGAAAACAGTCTCAAGTTGCAGGAGGGGAGATTTATATTGGATATTAGGAATTTTTTTTTCATTGAAAGGCACTGGAACAGACTGCCCAGGGAAGTGGTTAAGTCACCATCCCTGGGGGTATTTAAAAGACCAGTAGATGTGGCACTAGAGGACATGGTTCAGTGGTGGGCTGGCAGTGGTAGGTTAATGGCTGGACTCCATGATTTTAACAGTCTTTTCCAACCTAAATGATTCCATGAACTCTTAACCAGACATAAGAGTGACTTACAAGCTTAACAGCAAGATTTATAACAGCAAGAAGTCAGTAAGCTGAGCAGAAGCTGCCTGTAGCACCTTTGTGGTGTGTAACAAACAGGTAAGGAAGATCCAAGCAGTGGATCCAAGCACTGGAAGGAAAGCCATCATTTTTTTCCCCTCCCCTGAAATCTCCAAGATTTTTCTCTGCAAGAAAGGACTTAGAAACTTTTCTTGCCTCAGTTTTTTAACACTTTGGAATTATCTTACTTTATTTGCCAGTCATGGGACCCCCTGGCTGCCAAGAATTTTGTGCCTACAGGTCCCAACTTCTGCTTTACAATGACTGGTTCTTCCCACCATCACTGCCTGTGGCTTGTCTTGTACTTACAGTTGGCTTTTCCCTTTCACCTCCAGCTGTGACACTGCATCTCTCCCTACCCCCCGTTATTTTGCTGCATCTCCCAAGTTCAGTATGCCATCCTGACAGCTTCTCTGTCAGCTCACCAGAGCACCTCCAATTTTTCCTTCACCACTCTCTGCATACAGAACCACATCTGAGCTCTAGATAACACCCAAAGAGAGCCATATGGTTTTCCAGAGCAGGTAAGCTTACTGCCTCTCTAGAGCCAAACAAATAGTTTGGGGTTGGCATGTCTTCAATCATTTCGACATTCACAGACAGTCAGTATTGGAGCAATCTCCATCATTGCAACTTGACCTTATCATTCAGAGCCCACTGAAGAAGCTGTGAAATCCTTGTCACAGTAGGACTGTAAGGTCTAACAAACTTTTCTTCAGAAATGGTATTAGTTTAGACAGACTGTTTGAGGAGGATGGACTAGATGACTTCAAGCATTGCTTTCAATCTTACTCTGCTCTGATCTTCTATAATCTCATAGAGAGATTCTCCAAAGGGCTTTGAATTTACATGGGCTAGAAAGATAATTATTTTTAATGAATACCATGATTCTACTCACACAGTGCAGCTTCAAGTGTGCTGCAATAATGCTAAGTGTATTAGTCAGGTCCTGTGGAGCTTTCCTGAGGTAAAAAGTGCTGCAACCATTCCCTACCTGAAGTTCTGTCTGAATTGGCAGTGTTGAGTTATTAATGATGCTGACAGCTTCTTCATCCTTTTCTCCTGCTATTAAAAAATAAGGAAAATTAAAAATAAAAAAGGGCTTCATTCTTTATATTAGTGCTTTCATGCTTCTTTATATTGTTGATTTTTTACTGTATCTTTAGAAAAATCCCTAATGTTTCTACATATTTGCACAGGTAGGGAGTTTGACCTTTCATGGGATTTTACCTTAATTAAAATCATCTGAAACAAGTGAAGTTTACTTCTTTTCAAAATAATTGGATTACTGCAAACATTTTCAGTGCCTACTGCAAACTACTATAAATGGTCTGACATTAAATGAGGTTAAAAAGTCCCCTATAAACTATCACTATTGTTATTAAATTTAATTAAGACAGAACAGCAGGCAGCTTAAATGGGGAAGTGTTGCACAAAAATGGCAGAACAGAAAAATTATTCCAATGTTGTCATTACAGCTAATTGGAAGGAAGGGTTTCTAAATGACAGTATAATTAACAGGGTAATGAATACCAGATTAAGATTGTTATTAACAATGAAATTTGCAAACATGCATAGAAAACTAGTTAGAGATACCACACCATTAGAGATATTACAAAGTAAAAAATCTACAAATTATACAATACTTCATCTGATGATGATACAGCCATGTAGCAGCAATCAAGCCCTTTGCCCTCTCACCCTCCTCTTCCCCAAATTAAGTAAATAATTATCACAGATTAGCTATAAAATGTGAGTTTTGAGAAATTCTGCCATTCTAAAATCGTGTACGGAGCTCACCAAAGTAACATTGTTTGCTAGGCAATGATCAGAGCTGGGGGAAGGTCTGTGGTTACACACAGCCTGTGCCCTGAGGTTGAACACACACCACTGCTGGGATTCCCACTGAACAAACACTCCATGCAGCTGAGGAACGAGGGTTATGCTAAACTAGACTAATGTAGTTTTATGCCTAAATTAAATTATTTGGGCTGGCTGCTTTTCCATGAGCCTCTGTTAAACAGCAGATGGAACATGCCAGTGCAGATCCAGGAGACTGCCCTTTGCGTGGCAGTTTGTCACCATTTCAGTGCTTGAAGGGAAACTTCAAGGCCAGGGCAGGAAGGATGAGAGCTCTTAGTGAGGAGGAGAACAAAATAAGCAACATAAAAGGTGACAAAGGGAATGAATTACAGAGGAGCCTGGTGATGGTTTAAGATTTCTTGCTCTAAAAGAACTTGGCTGTGCTCACAGCACTGTAAGGATCCAGGATCCTTCCTGGCTTGAGATAGTCTAACTAGAAGATATTACAGTTAAACAAGTATTAGATACAACATGCCCTTCTCCCTGGGCCTGGTTTATGTTTCATTCTGTTGCTGAAGATTGTGGCACAAGTTTTTGCATGTGAAAAGCACGTTTGCAAGTTTGGGCTTAAGCATGTAATAAGAATTGCTTGTCCTGAGTCTAATTCTTAATAACTTTTATTATTACTTCTAGTCAGGAACACAGGCTTAGAAAGCAGTACTTTGATTTTATAGGCCTTTCAACAATACAAAGAGAATTGGTGAGTCAGACAGTAATTGAACAGACTCGTGACAGATCTTTACCTCTTGTTGGTTTCTGCAACGTTGATACCTGGATACACAATTTGCAACATATTCATAGCAAGATGGATGTATCTTTAGAATTTGTCAGCATAAAGGACCGAGGAAAAAGAACTGTCTTTCAGAACACGAGACAGACAACTATAACCTCAAATGGCTTAGCATACTCAAGCAAGTTAATTTAATTTTCCCTGAGGCTGCAAAAGGACAAACTTAGGAGCCTGAAAAGAAAACAGAGTATTCCACAGAAGAACAAAAATTGCTGGATTTGGTTTATAGAGGGACACACACCAAAATTTCAGGATTTTGTAAGAAATCTGGGGGAAAAATGGAAGTTCTGATTAAAACATAAGACCAGAATTTTAAAGAAAGATTTTACTTAGCTAGAAAATACTAGATGAGAAAATAGGACACAAGAGTAAAGGTGTGAGTACAAAAAGGAAGGAAGAAAATAATAAGAAGCACTTTTCTGCAATTGTACCAGACTGATTTTCTTAGAAGACCTTGAAAATTTCAGTTTGTAAGCATTTTTACAGGTCAGAAAGGTTCAATTTTGTCATGAGAAAGAATTTTGAGTGCTCCAGTCTGGAGATTGAGACTTCTAACCTAGAACAGAAAACAGTATCATAAACAAGAAGCAAACTATTGAATATGCACATGAACAGTTGAGCAATTTTGTCTGCCTCTACAAATAAGCATATCTAGATAAACATATTTCATCCTTACTTGGGGCATCCAAACAAAATGAAGTGGTTTGAACAAATTGAACCACAAACTATTTTGTGGAAAGCTAAAAACATCTGGAGGAGACAGCACGAGGAACAAGCACAATGACAATTTGTAGGAAAAGACGATCTAGACAAACCTGAGGTTTATCTCACATCTCTTGACTCAAAAATTGAAATTGCTTCAAAGTCAAGATTATTTTCTTCACAGTAACCTTTGTGACCTAAAGAAAAATTTTCAGCATGAAAATCTTTTGCCATGATTGAAATAATTTGCATCCTTTAAATACAAATCTCTTTACATAATTCTTGCTTTACACTATTTGGTGAAGCCAGTAAGGTCTGAGCCTCACTTGGTTATATGGACAGAATGAAACCCTTAAAACATCAATAAAACCAATCAGACTGAGCCCTGAAAGAGACTGCATCTTGCAGGATAAGAAGTAGATTATTTCAGCAGTTACCAAAATGACATGCTATTAAAAGATGAAAATCTTTGGCTGGCATATACATTTCTTACTTGAAATCCTTTGGAAGGGAAAGGTATACCTTTACTTTAGGGTTGCTATTGAAGTGATCTCGGGTAAAGTCACTTTGTTGCTAAATGAAGGCAACAGAAGACAGATGTTATTTATAACTGTTCATTTATGCACATCATTCTTTTTGCCCTTTTCCCCCTCAGTTGCTCTGTGTGGAGAAAGCCTTACATGGGTTAACATCAAAGTTGTTACAACTGTGATGTTCAGACTGACATAACACACTGTTTGGTTGTTGATGGAAATATTAGAAAAACCCACATTCATACCAGTGTGAATTATATCCTAAGGGAATCTTCCTAAAATTGTCAGCAACTTGTAACTGAAACAGCTATTGTTTTGTTATTGAGTGTTGAAGTTCCTCAAAACCAGGAGGGAAAACCCCACTACTTGCTTCAACAGATGATAAAACAAGTACTTCTCATGTTTCCCTCAGAGTAAAGCACCAGCATAACCATGCTATTGATGGAGACAAGCTTTTATTTGAAGTGATCAGCCCTATTTGTGCTCTGCTCCAGATTGCTTTTGCTGTCTGGAGGAGGTTGCCCTCTGTGTGGTCCAGGAAACACTTGCACACGCTGGTTTAGGCACACCAGTTGCTGTAGCCCAGCTGCCTTTCTGGCAGACAAGAGGCTTCTCAGCAGATTTACAGCTGCACAGGGTTATAAGCATTACACCACATATCCAGAGGCACAGAGTGGCCCTGCTTTTCACATCACAGTACGCCCCAGCACTGCTGCCAGTGTCTGGCTCAGTGATGAACAGAGCAATGCATCAAGAAGCTGAGCACTTCCGAAGGGTGACTGGCTGGCAACTGCCCCATGCAACTTCTGCTTCCATGCCCCTGGTGTTTGTAAGATCCCTGGGTTTTAAGCATGGTGGGAAGGGTCAAGGAGAGATATCCTGAGATTAGCTCAATTGGTTAAAACTTGGTCGTAATAATGCCAAGGTCATGGGTTCAATCCCCTACGTGGGCCATTGACTTAAGAGCTGGACTTTGATGATCCCTGTGGGTCCCTTCCAACTCAGAATAGTCTGTGATTCCATAATGCTTTCCCTACTGATAAACCAGATGGAGAAGGGACTATGTCTGTTCTCCCCAGTCAGAAACTTCCCTCTCATAAGTGTCAACAGATAGACACAGTAGCTACTTCTGTCTGCTGGAGCCACCAGCACAACAGTTGAACATTTACATTTTCTTCACACTGTTGACTGGCTTGAAAAATCAGTAATAAAGAAGTGGGGTTCACACTGTTGTTTTCCTTATTGTTCTAAACACTTCAGTTCCTGGACAATATCCCATCCATTACATCTAATAATGAAAAGTTCTTCTCATGACTCTGTAGGCTATAAAGCCTGGAAAAAATAAAAGCTTCAATTCCATAGAATAAATCTCCACTGACTGCAGAAAAAAATTCACAGTGTATGGATGTAAGCTGAGCAAGCAGTGAATTCTCAAAGTATGCACTATTTTGGTTTAGTATTCATTAATATTCCCCATTTGACAGTGGTTTCATTTACAGGTGTCTGAGAGAGAACTGAATTGTAAGATTTATTTAGTCAAGAAGAGGAAGCTTATAAAGGACAGCTGGTGTAAACAGAGGAGACAAGATACCACATATTTTCACATATGATAACATACAGTAAATAAATAGTAATTTTCCAATTTTTTATAGTACTTTTAAGTTGCTCATGAAACAAAGTTACCACTTGAATTTGCAGTGCTCATTCCAAATACATAAACAAGGTAATCTTAACAAAGTCAAGATTTGTTCACAAATCACAGAATAACTTGATGGGTGATGCAGGTCTACCGTAGGCATTATAAGCTACCTTTTCATTCAAAAGAAAAAAAAAAATGGACTTGCTCTATCTACTTATCTTCTAAGGTGGGTGAGGAAAAAAAAAGTATGGGAAAAATAAATTGCTATCTAAATTGCTAAAAACTCCAACCAGCATCCCACATAAAAATCTATTTCATCTCTTCAACCGGCTGAGAGAAGTTATGACACTTTTACTGAACTGCAGCTTGTCTTAAAACTTACAAACTTGAGTGAATTATCCTGAAACATTAAATCACCAAGCTTCTCTCAACTTTTACTCTTTTTTCAACTTTAATATTTTCCCAATTCCTTTCAATCTGTCCCTTTGACCTCTCTTTCTTTTTGTAATAATGCTCATATATTTTACCAGAATGGTCTATTATTTTACACTGTTCCACACAGACCAGAGTCAAAGGCTGTATAACACCAATTAAGTTGGTTGTGGCTTTTGAAACACAAATCTTTTTAAAGTTTCAAAGATATCATCTGCATATCTGCTAACTCCCCTTGCTACTGTACAGTATGGAATTGTCTGTTCTTTAAAGGCAGCACTTCCTCCTGTCCTTGTGATTCCTAGATGTGAAGATCTTCCATAAATCCTCATCAAGAAGCCCATGTTAATGTTTTCACCCACAGGATTATCATCTTTAATCTTGACATTCACACTTTGAAAGTACCTTCATCTTTCTACATGACAGTAATGTAAAAGTGAACTTTTTCTGAATGAAAAATTATTTTAAAACCCCTGATCCTTTCCTATAAATATCTAATCCATACATGCTAAGTAGCATCCTTTTGTTTATTTGTTGTAACAGCATGAGCCGTTACAAAATCAAATAAGTAAATAAGCAAATTTGCTGATGACACCAAGTTGGGAGGGAGTGTCGACCTGCTGGAAGGCAAGAGGGCTCTGCAGAGGGATGTGGATAGACTTGAGAGATGGGCTGATTCCAATGGGATGAAGTTCAATAAGGCCAAGTGCCGGGTCCTGCACTTTGGCCACAACAACCCCCTGCAGCGCTACAGGCTGGGCACAGAGTGGCTGGAGAGCAGCCAGACAGAAAGGGACCTGGGGGGACTAAATGACAGGAAGCTCAATATGAGCCAACAGTGTGCACAGGTGGCCAAGAAGGCCAATGGGATCCTGGCCTGTATCAAAAATAGTGTGGCCAGCAGGCCCAGGGCAGTGATCCTTCCCCTGTACTCTGCATTGGTGAGGCCACACCTTGAGTGTTGTGTTCAGTTCTAGGCCCCTCAGTTCTGGAAAGATATTGAGGGGCTGGAGCAAGTCCAGAGAAGAGCAACAGGGCTGGTGAAGGGACTGGAGCACAAGTCCTGTGGGGAGAGGCTGAGGGAGCTGGGGTTGTTTAGCCTGGAGAAGAGGAGGCTCAGAGCTGACCTCATCACTGTCTAGAACTACCTGAAGGGAAGTTCTAGCCAGGTGGGGGTTGGTCTCTTCTCTCAGGCACTCAGCAATACGACAAGGGGGTACGGGCTTAAGCTCTGCCAGGGGAAATTGAAGTTGGATATCAGGAAAAAATTCTTTCCAGAGAGAGTAATCAGGCATTGGAATGGCCTGGCCAAAGAAGTGGTGGATTCCCCATCCCTGGAGATTTTTAAACGCAGATTGGACATGGCACTGAGTGCCATGATCTTGTAAAGGGACTGGAGTTGGACCAAGGGTTGGACTTTATGATCTCAGAGGTCTTTTCCAACCCAATCAATTCTATGATTCTATGATTATTTTAAAAATAATATACATTTCACTCACTAAGACAAAATGCATCTGAAAATCACTTGGATCTTCAGCAATAAAAAAATAAATGTTTAACTTTGTTTATGACAGGGAACAGATCATGTCACCAAAAATAAGAATTGTCTTTAGCAGGAAAATCATAGAGAACAAATAGTGAACAAATAGCACCGAACAAAGGGGGACTCCTGTTTAAGGGTTGATGTGAATGACTGTGACAGCTTGGAGAGCTTTTTAGTGCCTGAAAGAGATCAGCTGTCTGGGAGGTCTCCAGAGGACAGAAGGGGATCAGTGGGGAAGGGTTCTGGGCCCTGGCTCTGCTCTCACCCTGCCCATGTGCTTCTGGCCAGCACACAGCAGGCAGGCTGCATTCTGGGCTAACAGACCTTCGGTTTGACTGAGTGGGGGCTTCTTATCTCCTTCCCTTTCATAAGCTCTGGCTGATGAGTTAGGGTCCAAGTTGGTAGAAAGTAGGTGCATAATGACTGCCCTCAAGATGGGGGCAGAAAGAGTGAGGGCAACAGAGTCTAGACACATAGACTCCCATGCCTGAAACCCAACAGAAGGAGCACTCAGAGAAAATGGGAATTGGGGGAGGAAGAAGTCCTTTTGTTATGGACAAATTATGACAAATTATTCCTTTTGTGACAGGATAACAAATCTAAATGATACAGGAGAAACAGCAGCTGTCACGTTGTCTTGACTTCATTTAGAGTTTTGACATTCTGTCATAATTAAAGCAAGCAATGAGGGAACACAAATTTTTGGAAAGGTGGACTCACAGAGGAACTCATGTAACTGAAAGAAAGGCAAACAGGTAGGTCATCCAGTATTATTCAAGCACTTTCACCACCAAATGAAAGCTCTGCTGGCAAAACCTCAGACAATGCTAAACAGAGGGAATGAAATGTTTTGGAAGGAAAAAGTAGGCTGCAAAATAATAAGAAACTGGAGAAGTGGCCCAAACTGCAACATACCAAGTGCAAAATCTTCATAGTCAGATGATGGCAAATGGCATGGGGATAACCAGCCATGGCACCTTCAGGAGAAGGCAGCCAGTCACAGTCAGCCATGCCCTGGAAGAGGCAAGCAAAGGAGATAAAAAACGGGGAACTGAGAGCAGCTTATACACAAGGCAGGAAGGAAATCCACTGCTTAGCTAGAGGCTGGAGAGCAGTGAACAAATCATTAACAGCACCATGAGATTCTGAACAATACCCAAGGCATAAGAATACCCACATTTTCAAACTAACTCAGAGTAATTAGGTCAGAGAGAATGGATATTTCAAACACAATTCCCTCCCTGCCTACACATCCTTGCACGGAGGAACATCACTTCTCATCCTGAGTTACAGCCATGCTCCTCCAGTTCCCTAACACACCTTTTTGTCCACCTACAAGACCCAGCTTATCTGCAGTGTGTTTATTAATATTTCTAGTACTTTTAAAACCTCAAGTTACACTACCTGTCTGTCAGCAGGGGCCATTTATATCCCTAAGCAGCCTTGAGATGTTCACTTATTTCATATATTCATCTTGCTTCTGAGAAATGCACAAATTAGAAAAAAACCCATCATTTTAAGCTAAACTTCCTATTTCAGCCAGAGCATATAGGATTTTATATAAAGCTGCTGAATACAGCTATTGCTAATTGGGGTGACTGGCAGTAAAAAATGCCTCTGAGCCCTTGTGTTTAGGATATTATGAACTTACAACATTATCAATTTCAATTCACTTTTTCATATGTTCTGTGCAAAGACTTAGCCCAAGGTAAAATGATCTCTTGCTCCTCTGGGAGCAAGAGATCCCAGAAGACTGTGTTTATCACATTCCTAGGTCAAAGCTTCTGTCGATATGTGTATGAAAGTAGGTTAGAATTGATTTCATACAGTCACACCCATGAATGAAACAGATAAAGCATGAAATTTTATGGACCAGCAGCATGTAATATAAATCTTGGAAATCACAGAGCGTCCACTGGTATAAATACATGGAAGGGTTTGCAAGAAAGTGTTATATCAGCAGGAACTCGATTCTATCCCTCCTCTAAGCCACACAGCACTGATTTTAAAGACAGGGATCTTGCTATGTTGGGAGCTGCACAAAATAGATGCTCTCTGGTAAATTCAGTGAGAGTCACTTCAGAAGGAACCCCATGGTTAGAAAAATCAAATGACAAGATATTGCTGGTAACGAAGGTATCTGGAAGAATGACAAGAAATGTCATAGATTTTCATATCTGAGATTTTGGACATACTTCATTAGCCTTTCTCAGGTGACTTCAAGTCCACTGTTCTGGAGCATGTCTACACTGGCAAATGTCATGTCTTGGAAATTCACTACTCACTATCTCCATTACATGGGATTTACAGACTAGCACTACTATGTGTAGTTGCACTCTCACAAACTGAAATCTACTTGAGGCAATGTATTTTCCTGAGTTTAAACTTGATTTCCTTATTAAACACATACATGAAGCCTAATGGCCCCATATCAGTACTTTAATTCTTATTGTCATGTCCTCTACAGTTTCTTAAACTCCCTTTCATAGCATCAAAGTCTCAACTTTGTTCCAGTGAAAAAAATATCTTTGCCTCTATTGATTAAAGTTCACTATATATGTTTTTTATTTATATTTCAGATATTTCTGGATGCTACTTTTTGCTTATATCTGACAAAGTACCATACAGGTAGCTTCTGGAGTCACAGAAAAAAAGACAGGTAGCAAAAATGAGTGCTTTGAGCCTCAACTCCTCAGTGCAGATTTTTTACCAAAAATTGCTTTTCTTTCTTCTCACATTTTCAGCTCTGCAGGGTGTTGAGCACCTTTCATCTTTTATTTTAGTGCACACAAGGTTTGATCCATACTGACTAAAGGTTTTGGCTTATTGTATTTCCCCTGTTTGGACAATATCGCAGTGGCAATTGAAAGGGCTGCTCCTGCTTTACCCTCCACACTAGGGCACAGTGTAGAAGTTTGTCTTTAGTGTTTCTCTATCTTGAGCAGACTTCAAATCCCCCGAGGAGTAACAAGAACAGCAAGTCATATATCAGGGGTAGCTAGACATGCTGATAGTAGGGAACACTGCATCTGCAAGCCAACCCCCTTTTGGATCTTGACAAAGACAATTCATGGAAACTGCTCACTGAACAAGCAGAGTTCAGTAGCCTGATACTGGAAATCCTGCCCACAAACACTTGGGCTGTTTTAGGGGTACATGAAGTATGCAGGGATGAATAATCAGGGAAACAGAGAGGACTGGAAATGGGGCTGTGTATTTCTGCTGTTACATGCCACTGCAGGATTTCCTACAATGAATTTCAGTCACTTAAGGCTAGACAGTCACAAGGCAGAGAAGAGAAGAATTCAGAGTGAGCAGTGGAGGCTAAAAATGAGGACTCTCTATTGTTGTGCATATTGAACAGTTCTATGTCCCATGTGGCTCCAGTAAAAGTGATGGCACACCATTCAGAGGATGCTGCTGCTTCCGAATAACAGGTGCTCCAGGGAAAAGTAAGAAATAACAGATGGGGAAAACTGCTGGTCTGAGGACAATAAGCTATCAGAAAAACCCAGGACTGCAATGAAAAACGACCAATTATTGATAATAAATTTCAAACCACCATCTTTCCATCAACTAATCAAACTTTTGCTAACTCCCAGAGCATAAATCCTTTCTCTACATAGTAGGGCACATATTAAGATTGCCTATAGAAAGCACATTGATTTTTTCATGTAGAGGAGTGATATTGTGGGGTGATGTGGGAGTTTAATATTCCACAAGTGTCATAATATATGAAAAGGCTCTTTATATATCCTAGAAGCCTGAAAGCAATGTGAAAAAACTAAAGACAACTTTGAATTTGGTATGACTCCTAATTCAAACTACTTGGAGAAAGGCATTTCCTTCCTTTTAGCTAAATACAGAATGTTGTGCAGAGCCTCTTAAATTTTAAGGGTTTAGAATACTTGCTGTCCATGTGGTACCTAAGTATCTTGTTTTCTCTATTTATACAGAACTTAGTTTCCACCAAGTGCTTTATACTTTTGTCACAGAACCTTTGAGCATGAAAGAGACCAGCTGTAATACAGCATAATGAATCTACAAAACAGTAGTATCAGATGACAAATTTGATAAACAAGTCATGGTTATTGTATTTTAGTGTTAAAGAGGAAAAAAGGGAAATAATCTTGATGGAATGCACACCATCACTCAGTTGTGTTCTATCCTCTTTCATCTCTCTCATTTGCATGCTATTTCTTTCTATTAGGACTTTTTTTTGCATCATCACATGGGTTAGGATGTAACTCTCCTGTGCTCCTGAAAGCTTCAACTACAAATGGCAAAGTGAGCCACAAAGCAGAATGTTCCCTTCAGAGAGAGTGTCCACATGGACTAAGACTGAGAGATCTTGAGAAAATGTTTTAACAAATAGTTAACTTTGAGGAAAGGAATCCACCCTCCTCCCCCGAGGGATTCAGTTTCATTACTATAGTGTAAAATTTTCATTCTTTGATTTACTGTTCTGGAATCTCTGTTGAGAAACACTTAGAAAATCCTTATCTAGTAAAAAAAACCAAACAACTAAGTGACACATGTTTACAAGAAGGAAGGCACTGCTCTCAGGGGAGGATCCTGAGCTCTGGATCCCAACTGCAGGCAGTGCCAGTGCAGCCAAGGGCATTTCAATCCTCAGAAGGCTTTTCCCAGCCTGCTACCTGGCAGTGCTCCGTTCAGTAGGGCAGCTTAGCAGTGAAATGGGCCTGAGTGCCCAAGGCATGGCACGGGGTTCCAGCTGCCCACTTGGGAAAGCCTCCAGCCACTAAGGTCAGCAGAACAGCACTGAATTCCAAAGGAGCACTGGAGTAGAGAACTGTTCCTGTGGGAACTATCTCAGAACATAAATGAGGATTAGATTCACTACGAGTTTTGTGGATTTTGCATGTAGGTCTCTACATCAGAGACCTCTCAGAGGGTGTGGACCACCAGAGCTTTGTGGGTCTGGCAACTCCACTCAATTTTGATTAACACACAGAGCAGTAACACAAGTCTAAATGGAGAGAACCACTACAGTGAAGACATTCCTTCTGGGATATTAGCCAGCTTTCTTACTCATACAATTATTTGACATATAGGATTTTTCCATCATGCAATTTGAAGAGCAATACCCTCAGGAAAACTTTTAGGCTACAATACTGCAAATATTTTGTTTAAATAGGGTAGTGCTTGTTCATAAGGCACTGGACAAAATACTTACATGTTTCTTACATGACTCTGGCTAAGAGATGCACATTTCTCTGTGTTAACATTTTTTCAGAGATTCAGAAACATATTTCTACTCATTTTATACATCAAATGCCTTTCCTTTTGTTTTGTTTTTGCTAACATAGCAATTGATATGATTTTGCTTGGAAACACTATCTCTTTAAATAGGAATAGTTCATTCTTAGTGGCAATAGTTGATAAATTATAACATGCCAGAAATATTGTGCATGCTTCTGAAAGGCAGAATATTAATGTCTCTTCAGATGTGTCTAGAAATTAAATGGCAGTTTTGGAATGCCAGTTTTTAATAAGCAATCTGAAGAGTCTATAATTTAGGAAGCATTATAATTGAGTATGAAAAAAGAGACAGATCATAGTCCTGTAGCAGCCATGAACCAGAAGATGCCTGGATTTTCAGAAGGCATCCATTCCCCCCCTTAGTAACATGTTTAGCGTATTACACATTCTATTACAGCAGTAACTCCACAGAATTATTTCATTCTTGAATATTGGTTTATGTGTTGCTACAGCTCTGGTGAAGGACAGTTTCCAAATTCAGATACGTGTATGATTTGCTGAAGATGGTAATTTCCAGAAATGCACCTTCTTAGTGTCTGTCAAAGACAGATTTATAGAAGTCATACAAGTCACCTCTCATCATAAACGCTGCCCTCTGTCCCCTCCTGCTCAGTAGTAAAGCACTCTGCTGCTGGCCACTATCACTAGAATCAAGGCTCACCTTCACTAGACATCAAGGAGCGATGCTGGTGGGATGACAGGGATGAGATTTCTCAGAGGCAGAAGGCTGGTTCCCCAGAGTTAGCTCCTCTGGCTGCCACAGGGAGTGAAGGGAGCCAAGGTTGTACATCCCTATCAGCTCTATCACCTAGAGGCAAAAAAACAACAGTTCTTTCATTTTCCTATGCAGAAATTCATGGGGTTGATAATTGAGGGTGTAGTAGTTCAGCCCTGCAGTGAAAATTCAAAGACAGCAGGAACACTATAATAAAAAAAGTACTCAGGAAGAGACACATTTTGAACTGCAATTACTGTCTTCTGCATCCCTCTATATGGTTCAGGTTCTTTAAAAATTTGGGAATTCATTTAAAGAAAATGAAAATCAATAAGCTCATTAGAGCCTAATGTCTTATCAGAGCAGACAACTTATCAGAAAAGGGTCTCCATTTCAAAACTTTTTTATAAAGGACTGATACTGAGACAGTAGGTGAGAAGGGCACAGTGCAGTCCCATCTTTAAGCATTCAGAAATGTAGCAAAGTTGGGTAAGCTGGGGACATTCTAAAGGGATCTGTGTTTGTTAGAACTGTTTTTTTTTCATACTCACCCACATCACATGTGGTGCTCCGGAACAGCCTTCTGCACTCCCATTTCTTCACTCTGGCTCCTGTAGCAATATTTCCTCTCCTGGTGTTCTGTGACAGAACTAACACAAATTCCAAAGGCATTAATCTTATGAGAATACAGGCAAACTTTGAAGAGACCAGAAACTGCAAACTTGTTGGCTGTCATGCAGCCACACAAAATATTTGGGTAATGCTCCTTCCAATCAGGATGGTCCTGTTTGAATTTTCATTTATCCTGTTCTATTTTCAAAATTACAGTCATGTATCTGTTTTCACTTTACTGTTTGCAATCACTTTCTTTGTCACTGCACTTAAAACATTAAATTACAATTTAGTTGCTCTTTACAGAGAGTAATTGCCAGTATCTTGCCAAACAGCCTGTGTCCACTATAAATGAAACTTGCATAAATTAGAAGGGGCTATTTTGCTTGTAAGAGAATATGGAAATAATTTATGCTGTAAATAAACACCTTGATGTGACCAGTTGCATTTAGATGACTATAACATGTCCCTCGTGTAATTAGGGAGTACATTTTTTTCTAATTAAGAAAATGAATGAGAATTAAATTTTGAAGGAGTGCAGGTGGTATTGCCACTCTATTGTAATGTAATACATACTGACACTTGATTACTTTTATATTCAACTACTGTAATGTTTAGGAACAGTTTTTATATTAAGCTAGAAATCAATATATTTTAATTTCAGAAATACCAGTAAAACACAGCTCTAGAAAAAAAGAACAAGCTAAGACAGATAGCAAAAAAAAATTCACCTTATACACAGTGATTTCATTTTGCTGTGTTCAAAGGAAACTGTTTGGAAAGTGATTAAAAAGCCCCCCCAAACAGTAAACAAGTGATTCTTTCCCTTTTCTCACATGCTTCATTAATACCCAAACTTTTGTGAGCTTGTTTTTGGCTGTTTGCTTATAAATTTCTCCTTGTTTAGAAAAATCTGTCAGACTATAGCTTAGCAAAGGTATCGCATCAAAAAGCAAAAACCAACGGAAAACATTTTCTTTCAGTTTTAAACAGTGACAAATATGAGAGACTTTGGGGTCCAAATACATACACTCACAGGCTTGCTTGATAACATTTACTCTCATTCTTTGAGCTGGAGTGAGCTGAAGAAACAGAGTTGTTTATGACTCCTTCTGTCTGAAAAGAAGTGCCCTTATAATAAGGCAGTTAATAAATGAGTCTGTTCCTTTGATCTAAATATTTATCCAAGGTGGTGTTTTTTCCTGCTATGCTGGTACTTCCCTTTCCCTTGGATTTTTATATTCTGTCATGGCAAGAATTCCAGCCAAGTCTGTGCTTTTATTTTCACTTTTGTATCCTGCCCAGGTTTCTAACTGCCAGTTGAATCACGTAACACCTCTCATTTCTGCACAACTGCTTAAAAAGGGGCATTCACATCCTGCGTTGAGGCAAATGTAAGAAGGCTGAGTAGCTGCTTTTCTGGAGCCACAGAGAATGTCTTGGGGGAGAGTCAAGAGTCCCTGGAGCGCAAGGAATTGTGAGTTCTGCTTTTTTTCTTGCCTTATGTTAAATGCTGATAGGTTCTTTGCAGCGGTAGCGACTGCAAACCTGATCCCATCCAGGAGCTAATCAGTGTCACTGCATTTCATTTTGGCTTCTCTGCAGAATGGATGTTGGACCCAAATTTGGACTGCAGGATATAGTGCATTGGAATGCTGAGAATAGCATCAAGTTGCCCCACCTAATGAATTTGTCATGCAGCCCTCTATAAACACTCTCTGGAAACATTCAGTTTCCCTTTCTTGTTCCTCTCACTTGTAAGACAGCTGCTGAAGATACAGAAGTCTTATTTGGGTTCACAAATAGCTTTTCTGAATCTAGCTGTATTAGAATATGACACCACAGTGAGCTAACTGGTATTGCTTGCAGTGTTCCTGAAAAAAATGTTATTGGAAATGCCCAACTCTAGAAACTCATCTCTTCTTCAGTAAGGAGGCAGAGCCATTCCTAAACCCCTGTCATTTTGCAGCAGAATATTTGTACCATCTCACAGTGCAACATGCATAGAACAGCAACCAGCACCCAGAATAACACAGACAAGGACATAAAGATGGCAAAGATTAGGTACCATTTTCACTCTTGCCTCTTGAGTTAATGAACCTCACACAGATAAGTGATGGTTCCTGGAAACCTGACAGTCCTCCCAGGGACTTGCTGAGGCTCACCTCTCAAGACATTCAAGTTTATCTAGAGGCAGAAAAGTTTTTCATGATGCTGATCCTGTCTAAGCAGGACTTTAGGATTACAGCTGCCATTCCCTATCATTGTCATAGGCACTAAATCTCCACTTTTCTTAACAGCTAAATCCACAACTTCAGAGTTCAGTGCAATTGTCAGATTATTGTTTTTAGCTCCTTTATAAGGATCATCTTCTGCTGTCACCTGGGCCTATGACACCTCTCTGCCCTGTTGTTCCACAGTAAGCCAGATGCTGTACCTTCTGGAGAAGCTCTTTTCTGTCCTCACAACCCTCTTCCGTGGCTTCCTGGTATTGCCCTGAAAGGCCACTTCTCTTTCCCTCCTGCCGTGGCTGCACCAGTAAAACAACCGTTTGGGCTGCACAGAAGAGGAGGAGTCACGGCATAAAGCTACAGTGCTCGATTCCAAGGTAAGCGACTTTTGGAGCCCTGGTTGGGAGTTGGATACACTTAAACTGCAAGCAAGGAAGAGACTGTGCAGCGACAAGGACACAAACGGTGAACTTTCTTCCCTGCAAGGAGTGCTAAGAGGTAGCGTGCATAAACATCGCTGCTTGGGGCAGCAAACAGCAGCTGCCTTTCGTGCTTGTCAGTCATTTGCCTGCCTTCTGAATCACAGGATTCAGTATTTCCCCAGGGGTTTTTTTGTGTGGTTTTTCCCAAGTCTGAAAATTGCTTGGAAGCGGCAGCAGGAAATCCCTACTGTTTGCTCTTTGTCATAAGAATAATTTCCACCTTATATTAGGTACAAGTCTAGTACTATATTATTATATAACAACTGAAAGTAAAACAGAAGCGCGGAGGGGGTGGAGCATTTGCTACTGTCACTAGTGCAAACCTTATCCTAACTTTTCTGTCAACTTGCTGCACAGCATTACGAGACTTGTGAGTATTTTACAACTTTTGACATCCTCTTGTTTTTCTTTCTTGCTTCATTGTATTTTAAAGACGAGGGAACTCATACAGCTTGGTTTCCAATTATTTAATATTTTGAAAAATTGCTTCATAAGACTTTCTATAAATATAAAAGACATAGTTGAAGTATTTCATTTAATCTTGTTTGAACCTGGCACCTCTTTGTCCGTTTCTGCTGCTTGAGGGGCATCAGCAAGTACAGAGGACTGGTACTAGCCCATGAAAATTTGTTGGGTTTTGCTAACAAATTCACATAGCAAAAATGAGGGGGAAAAAAAGCTGCTGTGAACCTAGTTAACATAGCAAGGACAGAGACAAAAAGCTGGGAGAAAAGTTATTTACATCTTACTGTATACACTGAAAGAGCATTAAATGCAGGCAGGGAACTGAAAATCTGCAGCCAAGTGGAATCCTACTGAAAGCAATGGCACAGAGATCCTGTAGATGATAGATAGCAGTGTATGAGGGAGGGTTTAGTCGGTAGTAAACAAGAGTAAGCAAATACCACTTTCTGCCTAGTCATAGATTCATATAGGTTGGAAAAGAGGGAAAATATGTGTGGGACAGAAACTTGTCAAGTATTGTATTGTCAAAGCCTACAAGATTGTATGTGTAAAAGACAGTAACAGGAATTTTTCCTTCCTATGCATAACCACTGCCTTGTGATTCCTTCTGGATACAGCGGGTATATTTGTTTCGCTTACTTTTAAGAAAGAGTCGGATAATGCAGAACAAATTCCCGATTATAGTTATCACAGCATGGTTTGCTATACTTTCCAAATTGTTAATAGCACAGCACTTTCTGTGTCTGTTAGAATTGTGTTCATTTCTATTTACAGTTACCAATTTATCTGACATGTACCAGTGAAATGGAAACCTATCACTTGGTTGTTTTCTCTTGAAAGCAGCTACTTAAATATAGATCAGTACAGTATAAACAAACAATATTTATAGATCAATAGAAGTATCAAATTCATTCTTTTGGAATGTACTGGACTGTTCTAAACTTTGAAAATTACTTTTTAGCCTGTCGCAATCATTTCACAAACATGACCAACCGAGGTCTGCCTTGGCAGCTCTTTAGAGGGTAGCCCTGTGAGCGGGCAAGCAGCGCCGGCGGTGCACACAGGGGTTTCCTGAGCTGGGGAACCTCGAGCGGAGCCCAGAGAGTCACAGGGAGCCGCAGGCAGCGTGACAGCGGCTGGGTGAGGACACGTACAAAAATCCCTGAGGGCGCGGGAGTGACCAGGGCACGGCCCCGGAGGGCGCGGCTTTGGCAGCGAAGGGCGCACAGGGAGGGCGCGCCAGCACCGCCAGCCCGTCCGGGAGCCGTGGGATGCACCCGGCAGAGCCCCGGTGGGATCCGCCCGGCAGAGCCCCGGTGGGATGCACCCGGCAGAGCCCCGGTGGGATGCACTCCCAGAGCCCCGGTGGGATCCGCCCGGCAGAGCCCCGGTGGGGAACACGCTGTGCCCCGCTCCGGCACCAGCACCAGCGGGAAGCAGTGAGCATACCCGCAGGTACAGGGACTCCTCCGCTTGGTGCCAGAGATGCCGGAGGATGCAAAGAGATGGAGAAGTACCCAGGAATGCGAGAGGGAGACCGACTGCGGGAATCACGCTCTGTCTTCCCTGAGAGAGGCCCCACAGGGAGACAGGGTACATGATACAAGGGATTCCTGGTCATCTCTGCCTGGCTGAAAAAAGTGACAGAGGGAACAGGAGGAAATGGTGAGGGGATCCTGCCCAGCACAGCAGGGATGTCTCACCTGTGACTGGCCCGGCTCCACCGGTGACCAGGCACAAGAGGTGTGAGGCTCTGCGAGTGGTACAGAACAATAAGAAGGATGGAGTCTGTTTCCTTTCTGGGGCCTGGATTAAAGATGTGAAGTGAGTGTCCTGCCCTGGCACAGCTCTCCAAGTATTGTCTGTTACTGTGTTTTCAGGCAGTGAGCAGTAAAGTTGCAACAGGAAATCCGAAGGCAATCAAGAGATTTCAGGGCCTTGGGTCGACTGTTCTAAGGGATCAGGAGCTCCAGTGGTGTTCTCTATCCTTCCAGTTGCAGGGATTGATAAGGGAAGACATGGCATAAGCCAGCAGACTAATACCTGGCTCTGAGTCTAGTGTCACCAGCAGAATTTTGGAGTTTTGGTCATGATTCAGTCTATACAACACCAGAGCTGCTGGCAGTAGATGGGGTACACCTGTCTCAATGGAGGAAAAGGATCTTCATGTAGGAGTCAGGAGGGCTGATTGCAACCACTTTAAACTAGACTTGAATGGGAAAAAAGGGGTAAACCCAGGCCCACTGAAAGGAAAACCTGGCGGCGGGACACCAGTTTTTGAGTTACTATGTGCTAGTGAGTTCCTTCTGTCTGCCATTGGAGGGAGGGGATGGAGATCCAGGTGGAAGCAAAGACACAAGGGTTATTGATGTGTCAGAAACCATGGAAGTGCCTGAGAATGGTCACATAGGAATTAGGGCTTCTCCCCCCAAAAAGGCAGTGGGATCAACAGCTCGACTGAAGCACCTCTGCACCAATGCATAAAGTATGACAAGAAACAGGAGGTTATGCAGGAAAAAAATTAGAAGGGCCGAAGCCCAGCTGAAACTTTGCCTGGCTACTGCCATAAAAGACATTACAAAGCATTTCTACAAATGCATCAGCTGTAAAAGATGGGCAAAGGAGCTAAACCCCAGGACAATAAATACCCATGCATTTCTGCTTTTTTTAATTAGGTCTTTCTATGCACTTAAAAACTCATAATGGAAGGTAATGTCTTTATTTTTACTACAGGACTGTAATTCACTGCTGATGCTCATTATTATACATTTTCAATTCTCTACACCAAATTATAGTGTGTTAGGCAAAACAAGAACATCACAAACACATCTATTTGCTCTGTATGCATGTTAAAATATTTCTAATTTTCAAAACTATTTAAAAAATAATTGCTCAAAATGGAGGGAGGAAAACCCTACTATCCACTACTTATTATCAGCTAGTTAATTCTCAGAGAAACGTGCATGAAAAAATATCTCATTTTCTCTAAACAGTTTTCCAGTTTAAAGACATTCTTCTCACTCAGCTCAGGTTTCTGATTCCCATTTTACAGGTTTTGACAGGACAGAAATTCACTCCAGAAATGAATGCTGACATATTAACAAACACGCTGACAGAGTTTGTCTCTGCAAACTGCAAACTGTAGTAGGTAGTGCTATTAAGATGTCCTGATGGGATTATATACTCAAAACCTCCTTTGGGAGCAGAAGTTTGATTGGATAGGACAATGTTGGAGATCCCTGGTACCTACACAGACAGATTATTCTTTCAAAGACAAAAGGTCTTCCAATTTCACATCATTAATCCTAGATCAATTTACTTTCTCACTGCCCACCCTGAGGGTTCCTGCACACTGAAGTTTCCTCTGCTCTTGCTGGGTCAGTGCTGTTCCCCAGGAAGGTGGTGTGATCCCTCACTCAGAATGAACCTGAAGGAAGGACTAGCAGAGAAAGATATTTTTCTAAGCTGCCTGTACTTTATCCATGTAAACAGAGATCCCACTTGGCCAGGACGGAGTGCCACCTTTGGATTAATAGTTGCACAACTCTCTGAGAAGCCTAGTCTAGGATGTCCTCTACATCTTTTAACAGATCTGGGGCCTGTTTTCCATCATCCATCAGGATTTATGGGTGGCCTGGGCTAGATTTTTATGTAGTGATGAAAACACAAAGAATTCAGGCACCTCAGCAGCTATTAAAAGCTTTCTGTCTTCCATTCATAAATTAATGTACTAGTGCAAAATAAGAAGGCTGATTCATTTTTAGCTCAGAAATTAGCGACCAATAGCAGAAATATTTGGAAGCCAGCAGGAGATGTACTAGATAATTAAACTGTTGTCCGTGATGATAAATTATTATCAGCAGGCAACAAGACGTGCATCATTACAAACCATCTTACAGTATTTCATGTTATAACAGATGTGGTATAACCTTAGTGGCAACATAGGGTGATCACTCAGACATTGATGCCATTATAGCTGCTATAAATTACAGCTTAACAGTTTAATTGACTTTAGTGCCAATGACTGAAAATTCTTTATCAAAAAATGGCTTTTTTCCCCCCCTCCCACCATGGAACTGTTTTTAAAAGCCTGTTTTATAAAAATACATGTAGATGAGAAAGGTAATAGTTAAAAAAATCCTATACCAAAGTTGCTAAACCAGCCCACCCATGGCTAGAAGTTATCAAATGTATTAGGATGTATTTATGTAAATAAAAATACATGAGAAAAATTATACTGGCTGTAACTTATTTTTGAGTAGACCAGGATAACCATATTCCAAACCACTAGCCAGAAATAGTTCCCACTGCACCTTTCCCTGGCTTCAGTCCCTGCCAGAAGGCTGTGAATGTCAAGTGCTTGGCAATTTCCTTCCCTAGAGTTGAAGGTATAAATAAGGACAGTGTGGAAACGTTTATTGTCCCTGCTGGAGAAAGGACTTGAGCTCATCAGTGTTGTCATGTCATTGTTTGCCATAGATCCTGTTTGTGCAAATTTGACAATACCAACATGAGCACACTAGTTCAAAAATTACTAATTATATCTGTTTGTGTAAGCCATACAGTCATGTAGCCTCAGGTTGAATGTTATACTGATCTCAGGTTGAATGCTGTGAAAATAATAAACATGTAAAAGTCATACCTGATAAACCCGAGAGTGTGTTAGTGTGCTTGTAAGGATATGGGAATGGGAGTCACAATAGTTTTTACAGGCTTGTCTGTTGTAGCCTGTGCCAGAAAACAGAGAGTGTGGTTTGTTTCCTTGGGAGTGTACTTTGGTAATGGTATGGTTGGTAGAGTTTTTCTTTATGCAGCTTCTTGGCAGGGGTAAATAGGTGAAATGGTGTTTCACATTCCTGAGGTTTGGTTAATTCTGATACTACGTGATCAGTTGTACTCAGGCTGTCATGTGCATTTAGAGGCTGGGCAGTAGAGGGGATGGGAAGGAAGGTGGTGGTGGGAACACACCTGGGATTGAACTGGGCCCTGTTCTCAGCCTGGGGATTCCAAGGGTAAACCTGTCCTGCAATAACCAACCCTGGATGCCAGTGGTGGCCAAAGTCATCGGATTGGGGTTCACATGTGCTGCCTCACTGCTTACAGCTTTCTCTCACTCATTTTATTTAATTTTCAGTGTCTTTTAGGCCTACAGCCTTAGCTACACTATATCTTATAGCAATTAGTTACATGGGCGCAAGAAATGTGATTTTACACTGACTAGAATATACATGTGCCACTTACCGGTATAGTATCCATTTGCTTCTTGATCATGAATTAGTTCATTTTTCTTTAAAGTTCTGAAGGACAAGAAAATAGGAATTTCACTCTACAAATGGAAAAATAAAGAGTTTGGGTCCAGTATGTGATATCTGGAGATGCTCTACCATCCAGCCCCAATGTGTTCTGTTGCAGCTGTGAGGACTCAGAGCTGTTTTGAATTAAACTCTGCAGAGGATACTCATTTCTTCAAGCTTTAACATTTACTGTGGACAAGCCTGCATCGGAGCTGGTTGACTACAGCAACTATTTGCTTGGGGAACATAAAGCATCCCATCCTAAAGGCAGATATGCAAAGCAGCTGAAGGTCAGGATTTTTTGTAGGAAGGAAGTCAGAAAATGATTGTTGCTTGTGAAAAGTCTGTACTAAGGAGCTTGCCCAAACCGCAGGGAGATGTTGGGATGAAGGCAGGGACAGGACTCTCTTCCTCAGGGCTGCACTCACCTCTCTTTGTCACTGAACTCATGCTTTTTTCCTGTGATTTGCTCTCTCCTTTTCTAGACATCTGCCTTTTTCAAATAAGGGCATTTGGTTTGGTTTTTTTCTTCCAGGAGCTTGGTCCATTCGGACAAAAAAACCATTTGGTTCATAAATCCTGTAAGAGAAAATGGAAATCATTACATCATACTGTGATTAAAGATTTAATACCTTTTTAAAATTATGAATTCATGGGGAGGCAGTGAACACAGGACTGAGTTTCAGGTTTTTGAGTAGAATATGCTTTAGTGGTCATAAATCCTTCTATTTTCTGCTACACTCAACCTCCTTCCTTTCACCTCCACCATGTTTTAATCCTTTGCTGTGCTCTCCATCCAGTCATACTACTCAAATTCCACAGCTGTGCACCAGCAGCATCACTGATTTCTGTTCCTCAGCCTTCACCTCTACACATACAAAGTCCTGCTTGCCTTGGAAGCTCCGAGATGGAATATGTTCTCATTAGTGAAGAAATTGCTGGGGACCACCTACACAGTGTCAACAAATCTCTTCTGCAGTTATGTAAATAAACTAAGCCACTCACCACTTGGGCAAGTTTATGCAGGTTTTCTAGGCTGCCAAATTGAACAGACTACTAAAAGCACAGTTTTAATTAATGCTTGTAAACCTTTTTCATATATTAAAGAAGTTAATATTTTCTGCTAATTTGTTTTTGGAAATGACTGAACTACTCTTAAATGGACTTAAAAGAAAACCACAAGCCTGAGTAAGTAATTCAGTGTAGGCAATTCCAGCTCCAACAAGTTCATCTTGACCAAAATAAAGGTAACTGAAGCTGCACCTTATTGTTTAATACTGAGCTGCAGAAGGCCCGAATAAAACTGTAAGCAACAGTGCCTTTACATATATATATATGAGCTAAGAACACAGTCTTGTTTATAAACAGGACTGTGTTCTTAGCTCATATCTTTGAAATTCTCAGTGTTTAATTTAATTTTCTAAGAGAATAATGTTTATGCCATCACAAATCTGTGTGTGTTTGCATATTTCTGCCTCCATCCTCCATCACATATTTTTTTCATTCAAGGCCCATTTTTGTTGTGTATTTTACATTGGAAAAGGCAGGGCTAACATCAGCATTACAGCAGGTTGCTCCAGGTTTGGTTGATTTTTCAACACCTCTGAGGATGGAGCTTCTCCAGCTTCACATATTTATTTTCTTCCAGATTATGTTTGGACTCCTCTTATAAAAATACTAATATTAATGTCCAAATAAACTGTTCTGTCAACATTTTCATTTTCTGCTGCATCTCTTCAAGGTCTTGCTATGTGCACAAACAGGTTGCTTGAACAAAAATTTGCTTGTTTCTGCAACCCCAACACTTGCAAGATTTGAACGTGAATCTAGGGGGGAAAATTATAAGAGAGAAGGCAAACATTCCAGTTTTTTGGAACCATTCCACAGGTTTTATTTTGTCCTCTGTAGAATGTAATAAAAAGGGGAATGAGCTGGTGAGACACTCACTGTGATTGTTATGAGAAGTCAGAAAAAATTACCCTTTGCTGACAATATACATTTGTCTGATACTGCAGCATTCAAAAATGATACTGTATGATCTAATTAAAAACAACACTTTGGAAAAGTCTGTGTCTTGTGTTTTCCATTAATTTAAAAGATGAAAAAGCAACTTTCGGAAGTTATTTGTGAAATTTCAGCAGCTTTCTGCTTTGAATGATCTTAATAGATGGGCTGAAAGCCACTCAGAAATCTATTGTGACATTATACATAACCTTTTTTTTCTCCTCATGCCTAGGTACAAAAATTTAATTTCCTGATCCAGACTCTGTGCTTCTCTTCTGAGTGATGGTCCATCAGGCAGCATGCTGGGGACAGCACAGCCAACACAGAACTTTGCTGGAGCACTGAACAGATTGGAGACTCAGGTAAGTGTCACTTGAAGATCACATTTTAGGAAATTTCAGCAATGCTTTTCATGTTCGTTTGCAACCCAATAAGAATATTAGGAAACAAAGCAAATTTAAGGCTTGAAAACATTTCCAGTATTTTAGACAGTTTTTTGCTTTGGTTTTTCCAGTCCTTTTTGTTCACTTGTACCCGAATTACATAGTAAATAGGTCTGGTATTTTTCACCGCTAATTTGTGGCACAGCAAGTTCTAGCAGACTTTCCCTCCTGCTTGGACCTAATGCCTATGTGTGGCTGGTCTTTCGCCTATGAGGCCAAAATCCCCTGACCTTCAAGGATGTTTAATACTGGAGGAAAATCCTTGCAAGTGTCCAGCCTGTCTAGCACTCCTCAGAGCCCCACAACACATCTGGAGGATTCTGTATCAGTTGCATTTCCAGTAGGCAGTGTGGCCAGGTTGTTATAATTCCAAACCCATGAGCATATGGTGGTGTCCCAAAACAGGTTATGCAAGAGGCCTCCATGCACAGAGTCAAGGTCTTTGATTTATTTGCAGTTCTGCCCCAAAATGGGCGCTGGGTGGCAAATCCACAAGGCCAGTACAATGACTATGAAGACTTTTTACTAATTATACATTTTATCAAACAAAGGCATTGATGTTCATTGGCTACAAGTTACATAGTTCTCTTGTTAATTAGTATTCTATCTTCTATAAATTAATTATTCCCTCACTGCTCATGCTAATTAGCCCACATGCTCAGTCTTCTCTTTTTGAATTCCTAGGTTTCTTGAGTCAGTGGTCACGATCTTCCCAAATGGAATTACCTTTTACCCAATCAGAGCCTATTTCAGCAGTTACTGAGTGAGCTTCATTAGTTTCTTCCTTATCTTGGGACTTCTGTCTTGTGGCTCGTATGTTCTCCGTTCATTGTGCCCACTCTCAGTAGTGCCTCCTCCTCCCCAGGATCACTGGAGTGTGTCCAGCCCTAATAATCTGCACAGTGAAGTTGTTGCTTAGGACAGGGTGTATTTTATTTATGATGAATTTTGATCAAAGATTCTTTAGCTTCTTCAGTCCTGAGGGTGTAACTTGATACTACAAATAGAACTCATCTTTCCCAATGGCTCTCCAGCTGCTTTCCTGCAGAAGTCATGGAACCAATTAATCAGCTCAGAAACAAATTAGCCCTTGATTATCCCACAACTTTGTATGACTTCATCCAAAGTGCCAGAGGGATTACATCAGACTGTTAGCTTTTATTTAAAGCAAAAGAAATATAGACCTCCTGACTATGAATGAAAATTTGGAACTCAGGTCCCAGCAATGTAGCCTGTGGAATGTCGGGGAGATTGATGCAGCTGTTTATGGCACAGGTGAAGAATACAGCCTGTATTAAGTCAGTTGTCATAAGGTTTGTTTCTTGTTTCTGTCTAATTCCTTACCATTTTGCTGTTTGTATTCTGTTGTGAGACTGGGGTAAAACAGGAAAGACCACTGTTAGGAGATCATCATAATTTCTGCTTGTTGGTTGGCTTCAGGTGTCTGCAAGTTCTGTGACTTGGAGAACTGCATGGACCTACTTGTCACAGGCCTTGTTAGAGTGTTTCCAATTCTACATATTCTTCTTTCTGGCCTACAGTTCTACCATCCTCTGGAGTCATATTCCATCTCTCCACGCTGGACTATTAACTTCCTGAGATTTTGTCATATATTTTCAGTCTTCTGTCCATGTTGTCATGTGAAGAAGCAGGTGCTGGCACTTCTCAGAGGGCACTGAAGGTGTGACAGGTGACACATGGTAATGGCAGAGCAGGTCATGAGTCACTGCCTTGAGCAGGTGCAAGTTACTGCATGCCAGTTAGTCCACAATGATCGCCTGGAGCACATGTGAACCAAGTTCAGGTAATTTACTCTTCTAAGCCTGTAAAAAAGTCAAATTCATCACAAGTCTCTGTTTATGCTGAGCACTTCAAATACAGTCAGTGTTGTTTTGACTAGTATTTCCCCAACTGCTCTTAAAGAATATAAAAAGGCATTAGTCATGTAGCAAGATGCCAACACAGGAATGTCTCAGTAAGCATGCTTATTTTGCCCTCTGGTCATACCAATGTTGTTTCTATTATGACTTATCTAGTTAAACACCTTCATCCTTCATGATAACTCAAAAGAAGTCTCATGTCTCCTGGAAGCAATTCTGTTTGCTTCCAGAGCCAGTGAACATTTTAAAATACAACTGTACCAATACTCCTTTTAAAGGTTTATGCAAGTTTATTCATCTGGTATTTTTGCTGTTACTTTAGCATCTCTTAAATTAATAATGTTATGCTGTTTCTCATATTTATACACAGTGAATGATGTAGCTATGAAGGTAAAACAAAAAGACAACATTCTTCCCAAGAGGGCTTAGTATCTAAAAACTGGCGTAGCATATAGCCAGATGTAACACATAGGTGTGCCTCTTAATGGAATAAAACAATGTAACATCTGTGTTGTGCTTCTTAATAGAACAAAAGAAGCAGATAAACTGAAAATATTAAATCATGGTAAAATAGTCTTGTATGAGGAAACAATCTGAGGGGATTCCAGCCTCTAAGAATATATTGTTGTGCACTCTGTCCTAGTTTTGTACAGATTTTTCTCTTTAAATTTTTAGTGATCAGTAAGGCTTTGAACTGGATGATGCTTCTCTAGATGAGCTATCTTTTCCTTGTTTTTAAGAGTACTCGTAATAAATACTATCCTAGAAACTGCTGCACTAAAGCTAACTAAGCACATTCTGATCCATGTTACTAATTAGCTGCATCATTAACTCATTGTAAACTCCTTTACTACCTTCCAGCAGAGAACTTTTTGGTCATTTGAAACTACAAGTTTAGATTAAATTACATGTTTTTTTCTAAAGTGGGTTTCTCCAGCTGAATTTGAAAGTATTAAAGTTGTGGTTGGAATATTCCCTTGCTCACATCAGGGGATCTGAAGAAAATTTCATATTCTTTAATTTCTTATGTCTTCCAAAGAAAAGGGAATGGTTTTGTTATTTCACTAAAATGTATTAGCAGGTGTATTTGCAGAGATACACACACATTTACTTTATCTTCATCTTTTCTTCCCATTCTCATTATATCAAAATTTACTTTTAAAAAGATCATTGAAATGCCACCAATACATGTAATTCATTCATTCATCCCATTCTTTCACTTGCGAAAATGGAACAAGTCAGCCCCAATCTTGGTTGTTAATTCCTTTTCTCAGAAAGGTTTTAAAATGCCCATTCATTACTCCCTTGGGCCGCTGAAACTCTGTGCCAGATCAAATTAAGTGTTAGGCCTATTTATCTACTGAAGGAATAAAACTGGCTGCACACAGCCCTTGACTCTGGCGTTCCGAATCTGCAGGTCTGTGCAGGATTACCCAGTACCATTGAGAGTGCAGCCTTTACAGTTTCCACAATTTTCTTCTGCCTCCCATTCCATCAATACATAAAGCACTCTTTCTTTTTTTTTGTTTTGTTTTTTAACACAATCAACTTTAGGTCTATAACTACAACACAATCCAATGCTTTTATTAGCTATTTCATAGGCATGTTTGAATGGAGTTTCATTGCAGTATTTGGTTACACGTTGGTAATCATCTCCCAGTTATAAACTAGATTTATTCTTCTGTACTTTAAACCTTCTAAGGTTATTGGGAATATGAAAGCCTCCAAACAAGCTCCAGGCATATTCACTCTTCATATTTAACCTCAAAGTTATTTTTAAGGCAAACACCAACTATGTAACTCTTCAGTGTAAGAGTTAAAATTTATCAAAGTCCAAAAAAGAAAGGAACTAGAGGTGAGCATAGAAATTAGGTTGTAACTTCAGTGGACAAATATATGAATTACTGCACAACAATTTTTTAATTCTATCATTTTGAGAAGTGAGATTGTTAGGCTATAACATGGTGGACATGGTTGCTGTGTGAGACATTTCCAAGAAAAGCAGAAGCAATTCAGGAAAGTGTTGCTCTGTTTTCCTTTCTGAAAAAAAAACCCAACCTTTTGGAGTCAAACTTCTAAGTTACAGCTTTCCTTCAGTATTATGGGAGTTGCTGACTTGCCTTCTCTTGTCCTCACTCCAGTGTCTTTCATCCTCTGACATCCTCAGCCTAAGCCTGAAGCAGACCCTTTGTGCAGAGCTGAATGTAGATGTGTTCTCTCTCCAAGATTTCCAGATGGTGGTAGCAAGAAAGGGGAAAACCACGGAACAGCCATTCCATACCTGATGAAAAATACAGCTTTCATGATTGTTGTCAAGGAGAAATGGATGCAATATTATTCTGTTCCCTAGCTCCTGAGTGAGGATCATAAAGTCTCTTCCACAGAGAGGACCATCTTCCATTTCAGAATAACAAAAAAATATCTTTATAATTATTAAAGGAATATAGTAAGGAATATTAAAAAAGGTATTCCTTTTGTTGGCTGCTTTGCTCACCATCCATGTTTGTAGAGTAAGATCAATTCAATTATCATCTCCTGAAGAGGGATCAGACAACAGAGAGAAACATCTCTGAAAAAAAAAGAGAAATATCAGAAGACTGTACTGAGAAACACAGGAACATCCAGAAACAGTTACTGAGGTAACTGCAGAAATGATTGGTCCTGCTTGGGAATACCCAAATTAAAACTTTTAAAGCAATTAAAAACTCCAGAGAAGCCCTACAGTCTAAAATGAATGCCATGCTGAGAACAACCATTCTCTTCTTTCTCACTTGGGCTGTGAGACAATAAACCACTGACACCCTCACCTCTTTTTCTCCTGCTTGTCTTCCTGTGCATATATCATAGACAGCAGACAGAAACAGTGTTTGTTGTAGCACAAACAAACCAGTGGCCTCAGTGCTTTCAGGGATGCCCACTACATCTGCATTGTTACATTCAAGGATTTTTGAAATATTTATTCTTACAGGTTGAATTTAATGGTGTAAAGTTCGCATTGTTGGTGACCTTGTTTTTTGTTCTGGTTAAAAACTCTTGACAAAGGTATGATGCAGCACCATAATGTGCCTTTGTGCAAAAAGGGCTGCATAAAATCCTTCCACCTCAGCAGCTTCAGGAAGAAGGGTATTAGCACTTTCATTTTTAATATTAAGAAAAGCGCCCTCCCTAAATACAATCTAAAAACTTCATCTCAAGATGGGTGACTCACGAAGTCCTTTTGGTGGTAACATGGGATTTTGTTGGACTGTTTATGATCAGACCCCCAGAAGTTTCCAACAGGTATCCTGAGGAAGAGGAAAAGACCTCACAGTGCCATTTGTATGTACTGATTTAAGGAAAATAGCTATGGAAATAGCAATTACTTTTATGAATTCTGTTAGTTATAAAAAATCCCTACAGTTATCTATTAAAAATATATTTATCATGCAGGTATTAACAGTTCTCTGGTCTATGAATCAGAAAACTTCCAACTAAACTCATAGAGCACAGGCTCCTATGAAAGTAATTGTTTCTACTGCAACAAAACACAGTGCATCAGACCATTTATGTCTCACAATACTCTTTGAAAAACAGAATTGTTAGGCTTAAGTCTTGGCTAAATTCCTAGGTGGGTATTTTCCCTCTCTCTTGAATGCTAAGTATGTCTTTCTTCACATCTCCTTTTCTCACCTTCAAGCAAACTTTTCAGCAGAGAACATTGATTTGCTTGATTTCTACTGTTCTGACTCCCTAATTGCTCTGCAGTTTTTCTCATTTTACCAGTTGTGTTCTCCAGCTACATACAAATAGGGAAATGACTCCTCAGACTTCCCATTTCCTGGAGGAACTATGTGGCAACTACATCACTTTACTTTTTAGTTTTTTTTAATTAACAATTTCAGACAAACACAATATTATTTAATTGGCTATGGCTTTGAGCCTGCAGTTATGCTCATTTTGTTTCATACAAGAGAGATGTTCCTCACCTCATTATCCTGTTCCACACAGTTAGAGCCTAGCACCATTTTCCTGCTCTCTTTTGTTTATGCAAAAATTAAAAAAAACCCCCATAATAATCAAGATGTTGTTTTGTTTTAGAAGTAGGAATTGCACTTCCAGAAGCCTCTTCTAGTCTCTGACATTAGTAATATGATACTGCTTAATAAATCATTGCACTGTCTCAAGACCGTGGAAACCTGGCTTGGGTGTCACTGAGATTCTAATTGCAAAATATTTGGTTAAGTGGCCAGTCTGCCAAGAACAATTCCACTGTGTGGGCCCAGAGGAGAAACTAATGTAACTTCTAAGGAGCAGGATGGTTCTTTACCTGAAAATCTAGACTGGCATTCAGAAGTGTGGGCATAAACTCAGTTGAAAATTCTGTTATGGGTAGCTGCAGTTACCATTTGCATTCTCTCTAGACAATCAGAACACACAAAATGTAGCTCCCCTTTCTAATAGTTAAATTTAATTTATCTCATTTTCTACTTTTGAAACAATTCCTTCTTTTTTTCCTCCTGTCTTCCCTTTTTTCTTTTGGTTTTTCTTTTTTCTTTTTTTTTTTTTTTGAAGGACAAAGACTCCACTCATCTCCTGCCCTCATGTAACTGAAAATATCTCTCAGATTCATAAGGTTTTATGGTTGCCTGTAGATTATTTTGCATAATTTAAATGATATATTAATATTTCAGGACTCATTTTAAACTGTGTGCAGTTTCAGGATACACAGGCCATAGTGAGGACAAAGTAGTTTTCCAGTAGTTTCCATCCAGCTAAAGATGAACAACTTATAATGACAATAATACAATTTATGTGCTGTGTGTATGTGACAATTTCTAAAAAGAAACTCACAGATAATTTGACTACCACTCTGAACAAGATAAATGGAAGTAACATGATCAAAGAATAATTGAATTTGGTCTTATGTAAGTTAAATATGTCTGGCTAAACTTTTTCTGACATAGGAGTTAAAAGTGGAGCACTCTCAAAGCAATAGATTATTGTTTGTGCTCAGTATCCCTCAGATTTTCTGAAGGTCAGGGAAGCACCTTTGGGAAAAATATGCTACGCATTTGAGGAGGAGAAATGCCTCACTCCTACTGAAACCAATAGAATAAAATGATATTTGTCATCCCTTCAACTGAACACAAATGGGGGTCTACGGGATGCAACTGTGCTCTGAAGAATTCTGTATGTTCCTGCCTTGGTGGAAAAAGTAATTTTGAAAGTATTTTACATTGTCCCAGGTATTTAGAACTAGTAAATGATAGAGCTCTTCCATACTTTTTTTAATTTATAGTTTAAAACCAAGAGAGAAGAAAGTTTGTTGTCTCTTTATCAACTAGATTGTTCCGTTTTGAAATAGCTATTGCAAGTGATGAAAATGTTCTCACAGTGCCTGGTGAACCGAAACAAAAATAAATAGATCAAACCCACAAAGAAATAAAAGGTCTGTTTTCAGGAAAAGGGTAAATGCTGGTATTTGCTCTATTGTATTGAAAATAATACATATATTTATTCAAGATAGTGACATTGTGACTTTTAGAAAACTCAAGCTGACCTAAGAAATGAAAGATGTATTCCCTTGGGTTATACAGGCTTGTAACAGCAGTGGTCCTCAGAAAATTACATTATGAAGAGACCTAATTAATGTAACATTTTCCATTTTTAAATTACTTACCATTGTATTTTACATTTAGAACTCAACAGTGCCTGTCAAAAATTGAAACATAAGCTGAAAAAATGTTTAAGTAGAAGAAATTTTAACATAAAACTCTAAAAAATTAATTTAAAGGCATATATATATCTTTGCTGATAAACAGCGAGGGAAGAGGCTTAAGAAGTTATAAACTAGAAAACAGTACCCCCAAATCTGACAAGCTTTATATGCCTTTTCCTTCATTGGAAAAGAAGGATATATCAGGGAGGAGTCAGTATGATGCTCCCTTGGCATTCACAGCTCACTGTGGTTGGAGACATCAGGCCCAGAGGACTTTTGTGTGCAGTCAGTGCTGCTATTCCTAAATTCTGAGTGCTTTTTAAATTCATACCAAGGACATATACCTAGTTTTTAACCTGTAAAAACTATAGCCCCATCCTATTATCTGTAAGGGATATACTACAGGAGACCAGCACAGGCTAATGAAAAGTCACTCTATGTGACATAATTCTTCCAAGGGGATTTTCTGCAGGTCTTTGGGCGTTCAGGAGCTGTGTAAAGAACTTTAATATACAACAGGTTGCCAACAAGATGACTCCTGCAAGGCCACTCTGATGTAAAATTGTTGCTGTCTGCCTGTACAGGTCCGAAACAAAGATCAGTAATGTGGTTCAGGCTCTGAAAGCAGAAGATAGACAACCCAGTGGGAAAAGAGTAGACACAGCAATTTGCAGGCTCAATGTCCAAGTGTAAAACAAATTATAGCATTAGGTTAGGAAGGTGTAAAACTGTTCAACGTACACATTTTAGCCATACTCTCTGCTCTGCTCATCATCCAGTTTGCATGTCCTATGGAAAGGGCACAGGGAACATTGGTGAAAGAACCTACTGTGGGATCTTCATCCTTAGAATCACTGTTTGCATTGGTGACAACTCTGGGTTTGGTTTAGGAGTTGGTGTAATCTCTGAAAGTAGCAAGAGTGTGCTGGTGTGTTCCCTCTGACCTGAGGCAGCTAAAACACAACCTCAATTTTGTTCTGATTTTGTTTCCTTTGTGGAAGTAGTCAACCAATGCTACCAGTTAAGTTTAAACAAACAAACAAACAAACAAAACCCCTAAAGAGGAATGCTTGGGTGGACAGAGTCAGCTGATTTCTTGGCCTTTTGAGGCCTCACATGACATGCCCAGAGATTTATTAGTAGCAGCATGACATAGAGGAAGCAGGCATAAGACGTGAGTATAAAGCTGAGTCCTAATGTCTTCAAACATACAGTCAGGGAAGTTTCAGAAGCCAGGTAGCAGCTTGGCACTCATCTGTGAGCATTTCTGTGAATTTTCCTTCCTTCTTTCAGTTGCATTCTGGCACGTGTGTCTCTGTGCATGGTGCCTTTTTTGGCTTTAAGAATAAAAGGTGCCAGGCTGAATGTGAATGGCTATATATTTTTGGTGACTTCTAAATTTGTTTCTAGTTTTGCCAGCCATGTGGATCTTACACAGCATTTGGGTGAATATCTGCCCAAAGAAAACTTTGTTAGCTTTGAGTGACAAGGCAGTTAAGTAGTTTGCAAATTGTGCTTCCATTCAGGACAAATATACACCTTCCTCTGGTGGCAGGGCAGCAATAAACTGGTGGGAGGGCAAAGAAAAGCCTGTCTAGCACAGCAGGGTTACATTCCCTTCAGCAAACTGAGTAGTGTTCAGGCAAACAGTGTAATACACACTTTTAACATTGTCAGCAATGTGTTAATTCTTAAATAGAGACCATTACTTTGAGGCAGATAAAACACTGTATGAGCCCATGTTTAGAATGACATGACTGATTTCTAGCTTTACCATTCAGATGTGATAGAAAAACTTGCTTGAAAAAATACTACGGGGAAATCTGATCTTGTCTTCCCCTCCTCTTATGCCTTACCACAATGTGGATGTGGCACATGTGCTAAAGCAGTTGCCTACAGCTGAATCAGGCATTTATTTCAGTGGGAGCTCCTAAAAGAAGTCTGCTTTGAAAATGAGACTAACTTTTGTTGTTATTGATGTTGATCTGAAGATCTGCACTTCCCAATTTTTAGGAAGTATCAATTTGTCTGGCAGACTACATTATCTCCCCAAATGTTTCTTTTACTTATCAAGACTGATCATAATTCTGTAAATAATATATATGTATGTATATATGTATATATATAAATTTAATAGAATTGATTGGCTTCTTGCAATGTGATCATGGATTAAACATACAATGTGTATTTCATCTCCTACAGTCTTGCCTCTTGTATAAGCATATCAAAATAATTCATAATCTCTCAGTTACTGTCAAAAAAGTGAGTTGCTTTTGGTTTGACAACTTGTGTGTTAAATGAATGAGGTAAGCCATCCTCTGGTGCTGACTCTTAGCCAGGAGTTTCCTCTGTTTCAATAATACTGGTCCACACACCTTAGAATGTGAAGGCACCACGAGGAATTCATTTGGGCTTCACAGTATTGCCAATTATTTTATATACAGCTTCTTTTAACATCCCTGTGCAGTACTTTTTTCAATCGTTTTAAAAATACTGTTGTGTAAAGGAATGTTCTCACTATGAGTGAGTCATCTCACCCCTTCTGAAAGGAAATTTAAAGTTTTCTGGGTGAGTGCTGCACTTTGAAGAACTAGGACTACCACTTACACTTTTTGGACAGCTACAATGCAGAAACCAGCTTAATATAATACAGTGTTGCAATAGCTCTCATTATTTTGCAAACACACAACTTCTTCCTTTGCTCTGTTCAGTTTGGGTTTGGCTGCCAAGAAGTGAAGGAAACCCATCATCCATATAAATAAATAGGAGAAAACTCAACGAATGACAACTGCTGTATTGCACTCAGCTCTTGCTTGCATATAGAAAAAAGTGGCTCAGTGTGCAGTTTCATAATGGTCACATTCCACAAGGATACATTCAAAATTTACATGCAAGGGGGAGGTTTCTGTAGCAGATACACTAGAGCTTTTTCAGTCATCATTTCTGTATCCAAAGACAAGAGACTATGGATGATTGTTCTGTTGCTGTAAGTCCTACTGCATTGTTATTTATAAGTGATTGAGAGTAACATAAAGCAGAAATAATTTATTTTCTGATTTTTTAACCTTTTTTATATGTATCCTATATGAAATAAATCTACAGTAGAGATATTTTGTTCTTCTTTCTTAGAATCCAGTGTTTTCTGCCTGTTGGTCTGTTCACAATACCTTGTGTGCTGCTTTCCTCAGTGGTTCAATAAATCTGTTTTTCCCTGGTTAACATTTTGGTCAAATTCTCAGCAATTCTGGAAAGCAAAATAACTTCATTGATTCCAGGAAAGCTATGGAAATTAACATACTTTAGGATTTCATTCTGCTCTTAAAAAAGATCAAAATGATGAGAAAAACTAGTGTTTCAAACTGCATCTTCATAAAGCCCTGGGCCTCAAGCATGCTTTGCAAAAAAAAAAAAAAGGAAATATTTAACTTCTTACATTTCAAACTCTAATCATTAAGGTGGTGAGTGGAATAGCAATGACTCTGTGACCTTTTGGAGAAATTTGCAAACAGACATTGCAAACTGTACTCTGTGGCATAAATGCCAATTAGCAGGAGCACACAGGAGAAGGAAGGGCTGCCGGAGGACTGTCAAAGCAAATGAACAAGAACTTAAGCAAACCAAGAACATAGAAATGGAAAATGTTATTAAACTGAGTGAATTTCCTGCCATGCTGGGTACTGAGAATACACTTTTGAAGGTCAACACTGCTCTAATATGAGCACAATAAGCTGTGTAGGAGAATACTCCACAAGCCAGTCACCACTATAAAATAAAGACAAGGGAATCTGTATTTCTTGGGAGGAGGCAGGTAACCAAATAGGAAACTTATTTAAAGAAAACCCAGTTTTAAGGCTGCAAAAAATCTTTAGCCAGCCCAACTCTATCTACATGCAAAACTTCTAAGAAAGCACTTTAGCTTTATGAAATAAAAGCTTGAAGACATAACAGTCTTCAAAGTGTGGTTTGACTCTCATCCAAACATTCAGACATGGGATTCAGCTTAACATCTAGTAATTCTACTGACTTCCTTTCTGGATCAGGAAGTACAAGCCTGACAGAAAGCCCACTCTTTGCCCTCAACTTGAGGAGGAGAGCTGCTGGTCACATCTGGTGGAGCTTGAGAGCTGATTTCCTGGGCTTCTGTGCAAAGGTTGCTAGGAAGGGAGAAGAACTACAATGCCTGTGGAATCATAATGGATTCAACCACCATGATAGCAAAGAAGCAACTTTTTAATAGCGTGGGATCAAATGGTATTCAGAAGTTACCAGAGATGTAAAACACATTTCTTTGATAGATGGAACTAGTCTCTAGAAATTAGAAACTAAGTTAAGGCCTGATACTAAATCCCTTCATAGTTAAATATTACTAATATTACTTCTTTCTAGTGATATAAAAAAATTCTCATACACAAATGAAATTACTCTCAGTGTGTGTTTAGAGGGCTGTACCTAGGCTAGAGTTTTTATTGTCTCAGAGTACATGAATGTGGTTTTCTGTCTTTATCTCTGAATTCTATCTGATGTGAGTAATTATGTTCTAACACTAATTGTATTCAGGGGTTTTTTTGTTTCCCTTTGGTTGTTTTCTTCAAACAGACTAGAGGAACTTCGGAATGACAGAGCAGAGAGATCCTTCAGTGAGTATGCTCCTTTGATTTCCAGTGTTTGCCAGCATTTACTCCATGACAGGGCACTAAGAACATGTCTTTCCTCTAAAACTTACTTGCAATCCATGAAAATTTGATTTCAAAATTACTTATTTAAGGGCTCAATATGGAAACATCTATCTAGTTCAGAAGTACTGCTTTCTTTATGGGCTCCATCCCTCTTTTAGTCACTTCTATTAGTTCACAAAATCTTTACTCTTCATGGCTTCTCTCCTGAAAAAAAAATCTTTTTTTGAATAAAGAATTAAGTTCTTTTGTTATAACACTAGGATATAAATGCAAAACCCATCTGATTTTTGCCCCAGTTTTATAGATTCTGACATTAAAAGTGTTCTCTGTGCTTCTGAGGATAAAGAGCTCCAGTGTTATGCACAATACACAACCCTAAATAGATGCAGCTCTCTAGTTGTGCAGCTACTTGGCACTTTGTCCCCTTGGAGGGAATTGCATTAGAACAGGGGACAGAACAGTTAATTAGGGGAGCCAACAGAGAACAGCAGAAGAAGAGCCACAGGGTGACACTTTGCTGGGCGAAGAGGCAGAGTTCTCTAAAGGAGGCTGTAATTATTGTGGCAAAGGAGACACTGAAGAAGAAGAATTGCAGAAAGAAGGCGAATGAATGGGTGTAGAACTCAGCTCTGCCCAATGTAGATGCTACTTGAATATGGATCAAAAACCCCCCACTTCATGCCTGAGGCATTGCTCAAAAAAATGTCCAAGAACTGGAAGGTATGATCTTAGAGGGAAATTTGCAGCAGTAACAAAGAAAAGAAGATTTACAGCACTTTGTTGCTCCAAAAACCAAAGAGAAAGTGCTGAGGACATGTATTTGTAGAAGAGGGGAGAAGATGAGACTGACTAAAATAGGATAAATAATGTGCAAGAAGTCTGTTGCACTACAAAATGAAGATGAAAAATGGGAAAACAAGTTGTTACAAGAGAGGGCAGCCTGAGAAGGCTGATGTGCTCACAGGAGCAAGTAATGCAGGGATTAGGGGCTTCAGTCGGCATCACTATCAGTAGCTAGAAAGCACAGAGGCAAAGGGGAAAAGGACTGATCCAGAAAAAGAGCTGTGTGCTAGAGCTCAGTAAGTTAGGGAAGACTTTGACATAACCAAAAGGTAAGCAGTTTAGACTTCAGCATTTTGGGGTTGTTTGTTTTTGGTGGTTGGGTTTTGGTTTGGTTTGGTTTTTTGGGGTGTTTTTTTTCTGGTTTTTTGTTTTGTTTTGTTTTTGGGGTTTTTTTGAGGGTGAGAGTTTTCTGCAAATAGTGAGAGATTCTTAGGACATTCCAGTTTTCTGAAAGAAGAAGACATCAAATTCTGGCAGGGGGACATATTGAAGTATGAGCCACCAGTGTGATATGGTCACGAAGAAAACGCTGGCAGTAGGCAGGTCCCTATTTCCCACAGAAATATTATCACTAGTTTCTAAATCCTTCATAGGATCTGAGTATGTTGTGTGCTTCTGGTCACTTGTTTTCAGGAACAATGAGGCAGATGAGGAATAAAGACATAAATAAAGAATAAAACACAGTTCAAAATAAGGAAAAAATAACAGCAGACTTTAGCCAATAATACCAACTTGCATAGTCAGGAAATAAACTTTATTGCTTATGAATGTCACATCTCAAGAATTCCCTGAGAAATTTGTAAGAAAATATTACTAAAGAAGTTTAGACATATGGAATATAGGCAAAAGCCATGTAGTTTTAGCTTTCAGCACTTCCCTTCACATGTTACTTAAATGCCATAAAGAGCTAGGCATATTTTCTTTTGACTAAGATTATCATTTCTGTGACAGCCAAACCAGCAAAATCATTGGCTGTTTCTGACTTGTTAAAGAAAAGTTTTGTCATTTGCTTACACATTTGCTTCTTCAAAAAGAAAACAGTACAGCTCAGTGGTAACTTCTCTTAAAATGCTTAATTGAAACTTCATTATTAAAACACAGCATTCCTTTCCCAAAGAATTGTGAATATCATAATTGATTCTTGAAAAGCATATATTCAGGTACAAAGGTTTTCATCATTAATTTAAAGTAGCAGTTTATCAGCATATGAGCTACAAATAGAAACATTTATGTAGGTAAATATGAGCTACTCCCTTGTCCAATGTTCATAAGGGTATCAGTGACATAATGAAGACAGAGGAATTGGTTAATGATTAAACAGCGTAAGAAATGAAAACAGACACCATCCAAAGAATATTTTTACATTGCAGTGTTGTGTGTTCAAGGCAGGAGAATAATTCATTGAAGCTTCCAAGTGACCTAACAATGCTTCTGTTGTTGAACAGTAATTCAAAAGAAATAATTAAGAAATTCAAGTGGAAAATGGCCCTGAATTGTTGAGAGGAATGTGTTGAGTGATCTAGTTGGTGTTAAGAACCTCTTTCTCTATGGACAAATGGACTATTTGGAGTATGCATGCAGTATATTCTTCACATATTTTACCATCACTACAAGTTTTCTATTACTTCTAAAAATTAAGCAGTTATTTTACATTAGCAATTATTATTTTATTACAATGAAGGAGTTACCTACCATATTGAAGAAAACCAAAGAGGCAGATGACATTGATCATTAAGAACCGTGTTCCAGTGTCATCACAGTGAACAATGATTAAAAACAGGAAACAAATGACAAACTAATGATAACTCTGGCCCATTATTCAGCAGGTAATATAATAAATTATTTTCCTCAGGCTTGAACACTTTGTTCTACAGCATAAATTTGATAATGCTTTAAACTGGAACTCCCTCTTGAGTCAGCTTTTTAAAAAGACTCCATAACACTAATTATTAAATCACCAAGCTGGGACGTGGTTATGGACCCATCATAAGTCTTTCATATTTTCATTTGTTGTCAGCTCATCTCATTTGAGAAGAAGTGACTTGTGGAATGATAAAAATGTTTAGCTATTTTAAAATGCTTCTAAATACACTTTAAATAATTTGGGTAAAACATGGGATTAAAACATGTTCTTCAGCTGTATCCACCAATCAGATTTAAAATTTCTTTAGTTTCTCCATAAGGCTACTTTTGAACTTCAGTGAAATACTCATAAATTTTAAAAAACAACAAACAAAAAATCCAAGAAAAATTGGATATTTTTAAGGACTTCCATGTTGAACTGAAGAAGTTTTTTAACGAAAAAACCCAAACCAACAAAACCCCAAAACCAAAAGAAATAATTTGACAATTTCAGGTCAAACAATATTAACGGTGAAAAGGTTAAAGCCTTTCTGTCATACTATAATAAAATGATTTAGCTGTTTTGACCACAGCCAAGCAGTTAATATTTCTCTTCCATTGCATTCCAGTACATTTGGAAAATAAAAATCTATATATACTTAATATTTTGGGTGTAATACTTAGGTATTTTTGATTTCCATTTGTTGTAGAAACAGTGACAGGCCGAGCCTTGCTTTGAGGTGTATTTTGGCTGCCAATAACAGAGCAGCCTCCAGGCTCCATCTTCCATACTGAAATGGTTCAGAAGAGGGATGAGATGTTATTTTTTCTATCCATCCAGAAATTTAGATTATCATGGAATCATTCATTTACATATTTCTTATTTAACAAGTTTTGGACTAATAAAGGGGATAAAAGGGTCTGAATGTGGAAATTTCTGTAGAATTAGGTTATTATGCTATTTCAGCTGTATCTTTGAGGTTTGGAAACAAAATCAATGCAATGTATTTAAGGCATTCTCTACTTAAGAGAGCAGCAAATATTTGTTACAAATACTCTCCAAAAGTCCCCTGTGACACAGATAATTATTACTCTCCTGTCTTTGCTTTGTAAGGCAGCTTTCAGCAAGTTACCTGGACCCCTATCAGTGCATGGATCGACCTCCCATTTGGAAATTTTTACCACTGCACAGTGCTAACTTTTTTTTTTATGTTCTCCAGTCCATTTTAAAATATTTAATTGCAACTTGTCATGTAAATAATCCATTGCTAAATAAGCACCATCTGAGTCAGTTAAAAAGTATTGCATGTTTGATAAGAGATAAACCCTTGGCTAAAAAGCAGCAGGTAATTAACCAAGGTTTATGAAGGAACTGTATCAGCTCCAGTCAAAGGGCTTGTGACTTTGAGGCAAAGGTTACCAGGCTGTGCTCAGGGAAATGTTTCCTGATGATCAACACACAGCTCCCAGCTCCTCCTTATTTCCAGTTGCCAGACTCCCCTGACAAAATGCCTAAATGCATCTCTACCCAGTAGAAAATTACCCTGGAAAAAGGTTTTTGCAGGTCCATCAGTGCTGGTCACTTTTTAAACATCACCTCCTAAGGACAGAGGAGCAGGCCCAAATGTCCCAAGTCAGCAAATGAGTCAGACCAGCTTGGCTGAACAGGGATATTCTCTTGGAAGTAAGATGAAAAAGGAAGGTGTATGCACAATGGAAGCAAGGTCAGGTGACATGGGAAGAATTCAGAGATGCTGCTTGCTGCTGTAGGGAGAAAATTCGTGGGGTCAAAGCTCAACCAGAGTTGAACCTGCCAGAAATGTGGGGGACAATAAAAAGTTTTTTTGAATACATTAATGGCAATAGAAATATCATCAGCCCATTACAGGATGAGGATGGTCACCTCACAACCAGAGACAGAGAAAAAACAGAGGTCTTTCTTTGCCTCTGTCTTCAACATGGATGATGGATCAAGAAGGTCTCAGTGCTCAGAGCTGGAGGACCATGAACTGTGAGAATGATCAACTCCCACTGAACCCTGAAACTGTGTTGGATCTGCTGCTCAGGCTGGATCCCTACAAATCTATGGGACCTGACAAGACTCATCTGAGAATCCTCAAAGAGCTGCTGATGTCATCAGAAAACCTCTCTCAATGATTTCTGAGTGGTCTTGGGAATCCAGAGAGGTCCCAGCTGACTGGAAGTCAGCGAATGTTGTTCCAATTTTCAAGAAGGGCAAGGAGGACTCTGGAAACTCCAGATCCATCAGTCTCACTTCAGTGCCTGGTAAAATAATAGATTATTCTGGGAAGTATTAAAAAACTTCTGGAGGGCAATGCGGTGATCAGTCACAGCCAGCACAGCTTTGTGAGGTGGAAGTCCTGCTTGTTGAACCTGATTTCCTTCTAAGGCAGGATAATCCACCTAGTTCATCAGTAAAGCCAGTAGATGTAATCTTTCTGGACTTCAGCAAAGCTTTTGATACTGTCTCTCATAGTATCCTTCTGGAAAAAATGTCCAGTACACAGCTGGATAAACATGCTATGCAAGGGGTGAGCAACTGGCTCCTAGGTCAGGCACAGAGAGTTACAGGGAATGGGGTGGCATTAGACTGGTGACCTGGAACTAGTGGGATTTCAAGGGCTCCATCCTCAGCCCAGTTCTCTTCAACACATTCATTAACAACCTGGAGATAGGACTCAAAGGAATACTAAGTTTGTCAACAACACTAAATTGGGAGGAGCTGTTGACTTCCTGGAAGGCAGGGAGGCCCTGCAAAGAGACCTTGACAAATTAAACACAGGCAATCACCAACCATATGAAGTTCAACAAGGATGAGTGCCAGATTCTGCACCTGGGATGGGGCAACCCTGGGTGTACAGACAGACTGGGAAAGGATAGGCTGGCAAGCTGAATATGAGCAGCAGTGCCCTGGCAGCCAGGAGGGCCAACCGTGTCCTGGGGGGCATCAGGCACAGCATCACCAGCCGATTGAGGGAGGGGATTGTCCTGCTGTGCTCTGCACTGCACTGGGGTGGCCTCACCTTGAATATTGTGTGAGAGTTTTGGGCACTGCAATATAAGAAAGATATGAAGATGTTAGAGAGTGTCTATAAGTGGGCAATGAAGATGGTGAAGGGCCTCGAGAGGAAGCCATATGAGGAGTGGCTGAGGGCACTTGGTCTGTTCAGCCTGGAGAAGAGGAGACTGAAGGGAGACCTCATTGCAGTTACAGCTTCCTCATGAGGGGAGGAGGAGGGGCAGCCACTGATCTCTGTGGTTACCAGTGACAGGGCCCAAGGAAGCAGCATGAAACTGAGTCAGGGGAGTTTTAGGCTGGATATCAGGAAAAGGTTCTTCACTCAGAGGATGGCTGGGCACTGGAACAGCTCCCCAGGGTAGTGATGACAGCACCAAACCTGACAGAGTTCAAGGAGCCTTTGGACAAAGTTCTCAGGCACATGGTGTGACTCTTGGGGTGTTGTGTGCAGGGCCAGGAGTTGAACTTGAGGATCATGATGGGTCCTTTCTAACTCAGAATATTTTATGACTCTATGATTAGACATACATACACTATGTAAAGAAGTATATACTCTAAATATTGTATTTCACATTTATACACATAACTACAGCATTTGATGTATTCAATGCAGAGTTTCATATATATGCAACCACAATATTGTAGTTAATGTTCTAGTTGTAGGTAATTCATTGAATTTGGGTGATGAAACATAGCCCGGGGAGAGATGAAAAACAAAACCAAGCTCTTTAATATTGTCCCTGCACTAAATTGATGCTTGCACTATGAACAGGTAAATAAATAGGGAGTCCAGGATGAGTTCAGGTTTTCACAGTGTGCCTTCAGCATCTGATTTTCTACCAACTGTTTCTAAAGTGATTATATACTCCTGCAAACTACAAAGCAGTTGGTCTTTCCAGCTGCACACAACAGGTAGCCCTGTCTTGATTGGATGTCTTGGCAAATTGGTTAATTAAGTCAGAACTAAAGCAAAATTCTCTGCAATCAGATTGTGACAAGGTATCGCCTTGGTTGTGTCTTTCAGAAAATACACCTGAAAAGTATTTGTCTGCAGTATCAGCTGTATCTTCTTCTGAACAGCCATTTCTTTTGCCTTTTAAAGAATGGGATGGGACTAATCATCTTATGGTAACTACAAAGTCAATTTTAATGAGACAATAATTACAAATTTTTACTTATTACAGCTGTTACTTGCCTCCAGGCATTTTAGAGAGTGGATTCGGAAGTTTATTTGTACACTTTAAAAGAACTTTAGTTATTTTTCATTAAGTAATTGAAGCTTTCTATTGCATTCAGTTCTATAAATCTGGCCTTTAAAAAAAACCCAACAAAACAACCAAATTGACTGTTTATACAGTATGTGACAGTTTTATGTATCTATATAATTTTAGGATTTTTATACTTGCCCCACATATATATCTTATATACATATATATATGTATATACATATATATACATACATATATATATACACACACACATATATATGTATATACATATACATATGTATATGTATATACATGTAAACAATGTATCTATAGTGTCTTATAACTGCTGACTCTTTTTTTCAGCATAAACCTTGTATATATATATACTGTTTAGCCTTATGATCACTTTTCCTTCTGTTCCAGTGCTTATGTACCAAAGACAGAAGCAGGTCATTGCAAGTGGGCAGAAGTTCTGAAAGATTTGGAGAAGATCAAGACATCTAAAGTAAGTCCATAAAACCCCTCAGATTTCATATAATCGTAGGAGAAGCCTTAATTAAACGTGTAGCACTGTACTCAGCTAAGAGGTGTCAGTGAGAGGGAGCAGGAAAAGGGATGGTGTTTGTATAATGCTGTTTCATGGGTGGAAACAGAGAAATAGATGATTGAAGGACATTGGAACTGACCAAATACTGTGGACTCTGGGTTTAAATCCTATTTTCTCTCACACTTTTCCTGAGGAAAGGGACTGTGAGCTTGAGTTAACCACTTCAGACAAAGTATTGTGGGACTCGGTTTTGAGAGACTTCCTCACAGTGAAGCCCATCCTGCAGGTCACTCTCTGACTTTAAGATCCGGGTGGATTTGGCCTTTTAACTTGGAGCTAATCCATGTATTGAAGAGTAAGCTTTATTATCTCTAAATCTGTTAGCTAATGTTCATAATTCCAACTCTTGTTTTCTTTTAGGATATTGATGTCAGTTTATATACTGCAGACACAGATGAGGATGTAAGTAAACCTCAAATCTGACCACAACTAGTCTAATATGGTGGCTTTGTCTCTTTACTGGCAACTCTCTCCTAAAGCAGTCTTGGTCTAATTTGATAAAAGTTCCTAAAATCAAATAATTCACCTAGGAATAAACAGTTCTGCTAACTAAAGTAGCTATGATAAATTATGTAAGCAGCTATTATTTTTATTGAATCACCTGCTATTAAATCATTAAAAGGGATAATTGAGGGCTTTTGATGGGGCTTTGACAAACCTGGTCTACAGGAAGGAGCCCCTGTGTGTAGCAGTGGTGTTGGAACTGGAGGATCTTTAAGGTCTTTTCCACCCCAAACCATTCTGTGATCCAACATTATTTTACCAAAACAAACACTGCTAAAATGATGTTGGGATTCATTTGCAATTGAAGGGAGGGGAAAAAATGACAAAGAAAATGCGGTTTCCATAAATTCTTTGCTGAAGGGAGTTTTTCATAATCTGTTGCTGTGGGACACATGCATCCAAGCAAGCAAACAAAGCCACCCAACCCTCCACTCCTACAATCACCTCTGGCACAGCCTTGGTGGAACGGGCTGGATTCACTGCTGTGGTGGTAGCCTGCTCATGAGACACGGCTTTCCTGACAACACAAACATTCACATGCAGACTGTGCCAAACACAGGCAAGCCATGGATCCTATAGTTAAAGAGTACACATTTCCTGGACAGGTTTTTGCCCCCATAAAGTGGAAAGATACCCTAGAAATGATGGACTGACTATCTCAGCACAGAATAGTCTCAGAGTGCTTGCAGAGTACAGCACTGTTGATGCACTCAGTGGAGCTGGCAAGCCTGAGAAAGCTCATCACCTCTGGGGTCTGTGCAGATGGCCCTGTACAAGACAAGAGAAACAGTCACAAAACACACATGTCCACATTGGCACACACAGTCTCTTCATTGAACCAAGCCAGAGAGGTCAATCCACTAAAATGGCTGATTTAATTCCTAGTAATGTCAGGAAGGTTTCCTTACAGTGGGACAGTCTGATATGGAAGTCAGACAGACAACCTGGGACTTATTCTTGGCTTTATCATTGACTGCTTCTTTTTCTTTGTTTTGTGAAATGCAGGTAATATCTCCTTCCTCTTCTCCCCTACCCACTCTGAATTCAGATCTGAATTCAGACCAATGAAAGTGTTGAAACCATTAAATAATAATTTAATTCCACTCTGTTTAATTGTATCCCCATTTGCTATCAGAATTAATTATTTTCCTTTCTTCTTCACTAAGACATTCCATTTCACTCATCTTAGCAAACTGGCTGGCCTTTTTGTTTTTAGGTCTCACAGCCCAACTCTGCTGATGTTTAAAACTATTTGAGTAGTAAGAAAAGATGTCCAGTAAGTAAAACTCAGCCACTTCTGGGTTGATTGTATCTTAAATGGTATCTTACTTATAAATTATATCATAAATTATGTCCTACATTCACTTACTCTTTTTTAATCGTAAAACTATTACATTTTTTTCCCCAGGACGAATGCCAAGAACTTGTAATGAGATGCTTTTTCTTAGAGACAGAAGTGATTATTCAAGAATGTCGTATCAAAAATTGTAGTGAAACACAGGATGTAGTGAACATATGGAAAAATGGAAATACAGGCTTAGACAATAGTAAGGTAAGTAACACCAACACTCTGAGGAAAAAAGGTAAATGCAAATTGTTTCTTCAGTAGCAGAAATACCTCCTTTGTTATATAAAAAATGGGAAGGTACAGATGAAAACAAATGAGATCCAGCAACCTGTACGTGTAACAATGAAAAAGCAGAATCTCGTGGTTTTCAGAAAAACACTCTCAGGCTTCTCATCAAAGCAAATACTTTCGTACATGCATTCATATGGCAGCGTGTTTGAATGTGTCTGAGTAATTACAGTTTGTAACTTCAGTACCTGAAGTCAGGTATGCTTAGACACACACAGAAAAGTATCCTGATTTTGAAAGGGACAGTCATTTGCATCTCTTACTGAAGTGATGCATCTTTGAAAGCTGATCCTATTTAGAAAGTAAGTTGGGAACTGCACAGACCATAAGTACCATGGAAGACTCTACCAATGTTGTCAGTAGCCATTATCTGCCTTGGAATTAGCCACAAAAACAGAACAAACAATTCTCTATCAGAGCCAATAGATCAGTATTCTGCTTTACTATTGCATTTTGTTTTGCAGTTGAATTCCACAACATCATCAAAATGCAAAGAATGTGAAGAATATGAAGAAAAAAGTTTTACAGAATTTATACAGAGTTTTGTAAAGGTTATACAGAGGGATTGCAAACACTGACTGAAAGACACAAGATGGGAAACTGGATTCTTCCATGAACATCCTCAGAGAAATTAGATTATCACCAACAATAAACTGGAAAAAGAACATAATTTACAATCCTCATAGCTATCCCTTAATATATTTATTTCTACTGTGGTTTTCAGGTAAACTCAATTACTTGTTCTACCAAAGAATTCAATGTAAAAAATTATAATATTTATTTAAAGACTCTTCCTTGCCTTTTCCCCCTTTTGTATAATGATAGCGTAAGGGTATTAAAAACTTTTTCAGTGTTCTCATAGAAGCTAAAGCTGGTGCTTGATTCCACTGTCCAATGACAACATATTTTGTTACTTCATTTAATACCTCTGACATTCACACTACCTGAGTCATTATGGTAATGACTACAGTCCCTTTAGCAACTACCAAAGATTTCAATCTAAATTTCCACCAAAACAGTGTTAATTTCATTCTGTGAATGAAGGAGGTGACGAAGTCTCTTACATAAAAAAAAACCTAGGTGGTTATAAATCTTTCCTATGTAGTAGAGTTTGTAGCTTTGGTCTCCTTGTGGGAACTAACTTTGAAGACAGGAATCGCTTTTGACCACTTGTTGGAAATGATGATAACTGTATTTCCAAGACTCAGTGCAGTCACCTGTCCTCTGGTATTTTTGAAATGTTGTAGAGTCTTTCAGCTCTTTCTAAACTAACTGCTTTCTTCATGATTCATGGCCATGGCAGCCAACTGCTATCCATAATAAGTAATTCTTTCCTCCAGGCACCTCCATCCCTCTATCTTCATTTGATAAATGGCTGAATCATTCAGCTGTCCACTTACCAGGAAGGAAGTCTCAATCCCATCAAATACACTGCCTGGGACTCTCTTATTGTTAGGTTACTCCCAACAGTCAATCTTTAGCACTTTGAGCAGATGAATCTCCAGTAAACTGCAAGAGAAAGCACATAAATATGAGCACACAGGATGTCATCTTCCAGGGGACTTACAGACATACAGATTGGTAAATTCATAAGCACATAGATATGAAGATTAATCACCCATGGAGATATAACAGAAGAAATAAATTATTTACTGCCACAAAACATCAGCAAAAGAAGTGTTTATTACATAGTATGGATGAAGTAAACTGGTCCTACATTTTGAATTTTTCCTTAAAACAGTAATATCCACTGAATATGATGTTCTCTTACCTCATGTCACACACAGAGGCAAAGTAATACCAAGTTACAACTTTGGTCTTTAATCAAAGAGATAAAGGGATTTCCCTTATTTCCAGCTTTAAGAGAGCTTCAAATGCAGATCAGTAGTATATTCATGATGGAGAATCAAACAGCTGCTTTTCTCAGAGGTTTCTTTATCTTGACCATTGTGAAAATAAATTAATTTTATTTTGTTTTTCATTACATCACTCACCAGTCGAAGATACGTTAAATACTGTGAATTTATCTTTCCATAAGATTATTCTTCAGTTTGTGACCACTCATCTTGTCACCCTGTTAGCCACTTTCTGTTGGACCTATCCATATCCCTTTTATTTTATTTCACCTCCACATGTTCTAGATGCATATTCTAGGATGAAAAAAGGCCAGTTGCTAATCTAGCTCTCCAGCCTTTCTCCTTGGGCTTACTTTGTGCTGAGAGTGTAGAAGCCAGCTGAAAGCTATTACTACATCCTGAACCCCATGGTTATAATAAATCATCTGATTTGTACAAAGGATGGAGTAAATGAAGGCCAGGTTGGCATTTTATGTTTGGTTTTTCTTTTTTGTTTTTTTTTGGGTGTTCTCATTTTTGTTTTGTTTTGTGGTTTTTGGTGTTTGTTTTTTTGTTGTTTGTTTGGGGTTTTTTTTAGTGAAGGAATTCATATATATCCCAGAGAAAAATTTTCAATATGAGTAAGTTATGGATGTATCTGATCTGACTTCTTAGTACTGTAGACAGAACAGTAAAAACTGATTCAGGGTGCCTACTTTTGAAGTAAGTGTCCCTGGGCTGAAGAAGATATTTCTTCTACACAAGGTCTAGTCATTTGTGTGGCACTTACTAGTTAATATTTTCCAACTACTGTGGGCAAATGTTAAGAGAAAGATTAATACTGTATTTTCTCCAATTAATTCAACTCGGTTTGGGACTAAGGTGACACATAGCAGAGTATTTCTATGTACAGAAAGAAAAATAACTACCTTTTGACACCAGAAGAGAAAAATAAATCTCTCCCATAGAAATTTTGGACTACATAATTCTTTGTCCCTGACTTTGCAATAACTTAAAATCTGTTTTTCCTTTCCTAGTACCCCATATTTATATTTCTGTCTGTATCTTAACAGGATAATGCAAGTAGCACTCGTGCAGATGATGTCTGACATCCTCTGCTTTCTTGATGTTTTATTGGACCCTGAAGGTAAATATGAGTTGCTCATCAATACAATGTTGCCTGTAGTGGCTCCCTAATATTTAAGTGCCTGTTGATCAGGTACTGTTCAGAGGATTCCACAGATGTTTTAAAGTCCTCACAGTTCAAAGCCATTCCTGGAGCAGTATATTTATATGAGGACTATTAGCCGTAATCCCACTCTCTTAAAACCCATGAGATAATTTAACCAGTCTAGGGTAAAATGAAGCCATCCAGATTTTCTATTAAGCAGTCCATCTACACTGCATGATCAATAGACTTCAGTCTCTGCAAAGTCCAGCTGTCTTGTAGGATTACAAGGCACAGGATGAATTACCAATTTCATTTCTCCAGTAGAAATTTGGACCTTAAAAGTAGCATCTGACAGTTTCCCCATAATTTTTTAAGTCAGTTCAATTTCTGACTAAGGTTATACAGTGTTTTAATTAAGCTGGGAATATGGCATTATATGTTGCATACACTGAAGCAGTATTCTCCTCTGATACCCAAAGTAAGCTTTTACACCCTGAGTGGCCCTTCTTTGGCATTTACATATATAAGTTTGTAATTAACATATGTAAATTTACCTGTGTAAATTAATATATGTAATTCTGTAATAATCACTATCCAGAAGTAGTGGTCATTCTTTAAACAAGGATATGCTATTTTAATGGCCAAGATACCTTCAGTGAGAAGCCAACAGCCACAGGAACCTTAAGAGTGAGCAAAGTTCAGGCTAATATAGTACTCCAGGTCTATAACTGATGGTCTATTTTGCCCAGGCAGAAACAGGTGATTCCTCATTTGTCTTGAGTGATGGTATGAGCAGCTTCATCTTTTTTCTCCAAAGGAATTGATAAAAGCCTTCATTGACACTGATTCATGTGGAAAGGAGAACTTTGCGAAAGCCAGAATCACTAATGGTACTGGAAAAAGGGAAATTTTGAACTATAGCTACCTCTCATTGGGAGTGTCACTGTTTCAAGGGAAGTATAAAAAAAGGGAATTCTTGGCCTGCAGTGAGGTAGATGGGGGCTCAGCAGCCATTTCAGATTATCCATCTTTTTCATATGACTCTGTGAGAAAAACAATAATGAGAAACATTAGGATCTATTCCAGCTCCATGGAGCAAAAGCTCAGAGAGACAATGCATATTTGAGTTAGTCAGCCCGATGTACAGATGGAACACTTACAAAGGAGAGCAAACAGTGCATTTGATCTATGAATCACCAGGCATTCTCTGGGGATAAAGCAGTGTTTCAGCTGCTTCAAACCTTCAACCAAGGGTTCAGGTCCAAGGTGTAACAAAGCTAAGCAGGGTAGCTACTGCAGAAGCCAGTAGAGTGTATGTTCATTTAAACTTCGGAAAGCAACAGCCTGCTTTGTTTTTCGGTTTTTCCCTGCTGCAGTTTTCTGAACAGGCCCAATAGAGATTCAGGAGGTCACTTTTATAAGTCTATGAAGTTTCAGCATATGAAAAATAGTGATATTGATGCATGCCTAAACAGAAAATATCATTGAGTTACCATTGCCTGCATGTTTTGACAGCTGGATTTTTGGGTGCCAAGGCTCTTTCTCATTGTACAGTTCTTCCACCTCTAAGTAGCAACACGAGACATGCAAGTACAGGAGGTCATAGGGATACAAGTGGCTACACTGAAGCAACAATATTACCTTCCTCTCACACCAGAAGATCAGTCAATGTTTCCAGAAGTATCCTCTATTTTATAAAGGAAGGTAAAAGCCATTTGCGTTACCAATGAAAATTACTGTCCAGTAGGTTATGGCCTTTAGGTCCAGTAACAAAGACAAAAGCCTGCTGCAAATTAGCTCTCCTAGGACACATAGCACTAGATAATCACATCACTACCATGCCAAGTGTGTAAATGATATGTACAATTGTTAGTCAACTCATGTCTAGACAGCTGCATCAATTATTGTGGTTCTACTGTCCACTAAACCCAAACTAAGTGCCCTTCCTGTCATCCTAGTGAACCTTTTTCTCTAACATAAATCCTTGCCTAGTTTAATGTGGGCAACACCACAACAAAATGAAGCTATTAATGTTTTGTTGTGTTTCTCATAGGAATAATATGGAACAAATATGATAATAAAGTAAACTAAGATTAGCCTTCCTGTAATTATCAAGAACTTCAATATCATAAGATTTGCTTTCATCACAATTATACTCAAAGGTGACTGAACTACCAACTTCTTCCTTGTATATTGGAAAGATGGGGAAAAGGAAACATCTACTTATCCTAATTAGAGGAACTGGGACCAGTTTATCACTGTGTGGGTATAACCAAAACTGTGTATTCTGCAGCCTCTATGTCATTGCTCATGAACTGTTAATAATGGATCATTTGCAGCAGCTGCCCAGGGCACACCTGACACCTCAGGCTACAAGCTGGGTGATAAAGAACCCTGTAAGACAGGGGAGTGTTTCTGTCTTCACACCAGTAACTCAGCCCTGATAACTCTCCTCTGGGGAGGCATCAGCACCTTCATACCCAGCCTGAGGAGTCATGTCTGCTAATGGGCCCTTAGGAACCAGCACAACAGGCAGCTACAACGACCCAGACCATCAAAGATTCCAAAAATATCCATGACTCACAGAATAAATCACCAGTTGTGAAACTCCTCACCCTGGGGGAGGTACTGGGCATTCCCACCTGAACCTGAGCGTATATAATCTTCAGGGTTTGGGATTTCTGGTACCACTCATTGTATTCAGAGGAGGACCAGAATCTTGAAAGTACTGCGACTGCCATTCCTGACAAGACTGCTATCACTACTGTGACAGAACTGTGATGATCATCCTCACCAACAGCTTTCCTTTCCTTTTGCTTTGCACTCAGGGGGACCACCTGGTGCTCAGCACAGAGCCTAATGAACACTGTTCTGTTCGTGACCCAGGGTACCGGGTTATACATCCAGTTTTTGTGGGTTAAGAACCAGTTTTCCTCTGTATCATTGTATTTATTGTAATCTTTTTAATAAATTGTAACTCTGTGTAGTCTCTTTTGAATTTGTTCATTTCTCCCATCAGTTTACCTTTAAACCAGCACATACCATGACAGGAACGAGAGCAAATAGGAGGATGGGAAAAAAGAGAAAGTCGCCTTAAATTATATCAGTAAAAGCAGGCTTTTTTCAACTCTGTGAATCTAGTGTGTCACTTCTTCCTGAGTAGAAGAATTCATCTCAAGAAAAATAAGGAAATTTGACTGCAATTGCAATGCTGAACAGTAAATTTCAAAGAGTACTTCCCAGAACTGCAGTCAAATCATTCATGTCTTCACCTAAATAGGCGTCGAAGCAAAAAGACTTTGGAATTTCCTATCCTGACCCACTGAGCCGAGGTATATAGTTTATTTGGCAGGAGGATTAAGCATGTGAGAATGAATTTGATGCTCAGAATGAATGGATGAAATTATAGCAAGAAACACAAATTTCATTTTGTCCTGAAGTCAGTGTTGCTTTTCTTGAGAATAGAAATAGTTTTTACCCAAAGTGTCCTTCACTCGCAGCTTATAGAAATGAAGGCATGCCTTACTAGCAATAGAAACAGCGTCACATACTGGAATTTCTGTACAGCATCAGGAGACTGAACAACATGACACCAAGCCATACTTAAAACAGGACTGTTCTCTAGTGTGTAGAGTTACACCTTCTCTACAGGCAGAGAAGAAACAAACTTTACTACTATGAACTCGATGGAATTTTACTCATATGCACTTAAAGAGGAAAAGAAAGCCATAAATGAGCAAGTTACGTGTTTTGCAATAAATTCAACATCTTCAAAGTGCCTCCTTCCAACTGTTTTCCTTCAAAACTTGGAAATGTTGGAGAATTTGCCTTTCTTTATCAAATGGCCTAATTAAGGCAACAATCAACACCTTAAATAAAGACAAAAAGAAATATCTTTCAAAACCTCATGCTCTTCTACCTCTTCTACAAGATTATCTTCTTCTTCAAGTCAAGCCAACCAGCAATCAATTGGCTTTGTAAAAATAGGAGAAAAGATGGGGCAATACAATGAAGAATGAAACATCTGTTTAAATGACTGATTTATCTGTGGCACAAGAAGATCACAGCCTCTGAAAGTTAGAGACATATAGGTCAAAAAAAAAGAATGAAATTAAAAGATAAACAGAAATCCAGCAATTTTCTGGAAAATTTCTTGGGGAATACCAAAGGCTAAAGAAGCTCATTTTAACTTCAACTTACAAATTAGTATCTTGCACTGGTTCTCTTCCTTCTGAGTCAGATTTTTCAGAGATGAATGGTGACCAACTATTGGATAAAAGCTCAGGCAAATGGTGAATGGGGAGGGAAGCAGCTGAAGAAATATCACAAGTTATCTAAAGTGTGAAGTATAAAACCTCATGAACAAAAGAAAAGAATTGAGGTAAATGCCTTCATCTCAAAAATTTTATTAGAGCCCCTTTGTAAAACGTATGTCCAAAAGGAATGGATCATGACAGAGTTTCTGTCAACTCTGGCTCTAATGCTAGGTCACCTAAGAAAAGAATTGAATCTTTCATCCTATTCCTTCAAAATCTGATTTTGACTGGGAACTTAAATGGGTTTATGCTCCAATGGGATCTCCTCGTAGTTCCTTCAGATTTCTAAACCCAAATATTTACTAATGATTTGTCTTGTAACATAGCTAGTCTCTCATCGTATTTGAATTCCCTGGGCAAGAAAAAACAACAGTGTGGTTTCACCCCCAGAGTAATTCCATGAAGTCCTCAGCTGTACAAACTTTGTCCCCTTTTTCTTTTTCCTAGTAAGGCTCAATATTCCTCAGGGCTTTCCACTTCAGTGTATACAGAGCAGTTTCTAATGCAGTTTTTTCACGAGTTTTAGTTAAGGAAAACAAAGAACTGCAACTAACTTTTTAAATTACAAGATGCTTTCTCAAAATCGAATTTTAAAATACAGTGACAGTGTTGCTGAAGGAACCTTCATTAGACCCAAACCCAGTATTTCATTGTGAGATGAATAGAAGCCATCAGCTTGCAGCTTTGTTTATTTAATGCCTTTCAGGAAGCAACTGTACTGGGCTTTTCAGAATGAAGTATTGCGTGTCAGGGATTATTACAGAACCTTAATGGCTGTTCTATCGCACATGACAGACCTTGTTAAAGTGACAAAAGAGAATTTAGGAGAAATTTAAAACATACTTATGTCATTAGAATATGGCACAAACAATGATAACATTAATTGGAGCAGCGTGTTCTCTGTGCCACAGGTAAAACTGATAAATCATTCCATTTAAAATTCTTTCCCAGCTCTTCTAAGACTCATGTATTTCCTTCAGTTACCTTGAAATCTATAATCTTGCAGTAATACAGAACACATTAGTGATCCCAGCTTGGGGTCTTTTGAGCCATTGGTTTCCCAATGAGACAATTTTTTCTCTATTAAAAAAATTTAAAAAGTTATTATTTCTTGTGATTGATAGAATCTCCTGTTTTTCAACAGAATACTGAGAAGCCAAACCACACTTTGTCAATCTCGATGCACTCAAGTCAGTTTATTCAGTTAGTAGCACATGGAACACCCCGGTCCTCTGAGGCAGCAACACAGAACAGCAGGTGTTAGTCATAATCCATTATGACAGCTGGGAATTTCTTCTCCTCATTAACCTTAATTGTGACTTTTTACATCAAATTTTCCAAGAATCTTTTCTTTCCATTAGTTGCAAGATAACAAATGAAAGAGTACTCTACATTTCATTTGGTTGTTCCTTTGGCAAGCTTGCTATAACTAATTCAAAGAGAAGTAGATCATTATGAATAATTTCTGCAATTTTTTTTTCTGTAACAAGCTTCCTGCTTTCATGCACCATTTGACATTTTAAATTTTTAACTGAAGTCTTCAGACATTTCTCTCTCTTCCTACTGCTGGACAGTGACTGGGCTTTATTTTACCCTAGACAATTTTCTTAGCAGTAGTAATCAGTCATTTGGATAAGTTAACTTAACCAAAATCCCTTGGCTGTACTGTAGCTTTATCACATCACATAATTCCTTTTTAAGACTTCGTTCTCTAGTATTTTATATCACTAATAAATTATGAAGATCTAGCTGGGACAACCTAGACAGAATTAATTGAATTTTTGAAGTTGTTTATAAGTTTTAAGTTCTCCAGCTATAACATATGTAGATGTTAACCACTGGCTTAAAGACCCAAAGGGTCTTTTTGTCAGTTTAATCTCCTCTTTTTTCCCATCATGATATTCAGGGATCTTCTGAAAGCACTGAAAACTCAGGGTAGTCTATGACTTTTTTCAGCATTGGTGAAGAAATCCTAAACATACAACCTTACACGAAGCAGGCATCAATTGTGGCAGCAGGTGGGACATGAAGTTTGCCAGAGACCTGCTTGTACAGGATCTCAAGTATTCAGTGACTGGAAGTAAGGCCAAGCTATGGAAATGATGCCTTGTCCTGCTCAATGCACAGGAAGAGGATGCCATCACCAACAGCCAATGGAAACAGTTCTTGAGAAGCCATAATTTCTGTCTCTGTGCAGTAGAGCTCCTAGAAGTCCCATTACCAACCAAGTAGGATGGTGGTGATGGATGTAAGACTATCAGAAAATATGGTGTTTATGCAGGTAATGTTCTTCTAGGCAAGCTGCCTTAAAATAAAAATTTCAAAGTCATGTTCTCATGTCAGAGGCCTCTATGTCTATATAAATAAAAAGAAAGGCTAAGAAATTATTCCTTGGCCCCAAGCCCAATGGGCACAGCACAGCTTATTTGTGGTTGACCACAAAAATTAATGAGTCTGCATCTAGTGCCAGAAAGCAAGGAATACTTTTAAGCTGCTTTGACGTCAAGGGAGAGGACAAAAATGATAGCACTGCTAAAAATATGCTATAAGGAGCCACAAGAAAGTGGTGAAGGCATAGAAAGTTGTTGTGCCTTTTTTTTGGGTTGGTTGGTTGGTTGGTTGGTTGGTTGGGGGTTTTTTGCCTCTAGTCCTTAAAATTATTGTAACTACTAAATATCAAAGTTAACAAGATTTGGAATATAAGCACTCAAATGTGTGACTGTGACTCCTCTCACTAAGTCGGGACATCTTCCAATCCTGCAAACCATGACCACCTCAAGGTGCATCACATGCTGAAACCAGAGCATCCTTTCTCCCTGCGCAGCTACAAGTAGCATTTCAAGTGCAAACCATTTCAGTAATGGTGTTCTCTATCCAGACTCTGGGAAATTGAGAAAGAATAACACACAGCTGTTTCCTTGGCTGAATATCATGCCCATGAATGCCAAGACTAGCAAATCTCAAGGTTCTGAGAAGTAGGGGGTAAGAATTCAGTAGCATATGCACAGGCACTGTTTCCAGTGCCAACCTGTGCCATGAGTACCTTTTTTTAATAAAGATATAAATCAAGATGTGCCTTTATCCTTGCCACAATAAAACACTATCTTGCTTCATGGTGAAAAACATCATATGTGCTTCCTTTTATAGCTCTCTTCTCCTTAAGGGAGTTACACTTTCATCTCATTAAGCACCCAGGCTATTCTCATCTCCAACCTAATTGTAGTCAATAGCAAGACCACCCCAGGTCCTGCAGCTGAAGCAGCACTGCACAAGAGACATGGAAAATCTTTAGAGATACATATCCACTCCTTTCTTCGTGCCATGTGCATCCCCATGCAAGAAAAAGTTTCACTCTTCCATCACAGTGAAGTCCCTCCAGACAGCATCATTCTGCCACTGCCAAACCATCACAGCAGCTATGCCTGAGACAGTGAATTCAGCCTCAGTGCAGGCAAATCTCCTTTGGCTATGAAATCTGTAGAGCTTGAGATTGTCTGTGCATTCCTGGTCATCAGAGCGAGCCTTGCTGAACAAGCCATTCCAGAAGGGAATGATTTTACCTACAGGCAACCCTTAGGTCTGCATCAAAGTTTCCTATTACTTAACTACAGTATGTCAAATAGCTCAGTTATAATTAGAGTTATATAGCAACTAGATCTTAGAATGAGTCAGTAGAACAAAACAAAAAGCCTTACAAATGCCTTTTGTCATCCGCAAAGGCAAAACAATGATCAAGTAAAAAGTTATTTAACTCTTCAGATGCTGCCAGGAAGCATTCCGGACCAGTTTTTGCTCAGTAGTTAAGACACTGGGTCATGTGTTGTAACTTGAATAGTGCAGCTGGACAACATTTCTGCAAGGAAAAGATGTTTAATTCAAACAATATTCACTCACAGGTGTTGTACAACAAAAACTTATCAAGAGAGCTCAGAAATCTATTCATGCTTAAGATCATTATTGACTGTTTTCTGGTTGCAAGCAGAGTTTCAAATTATTTTTTTACTTGAAAATATTTTCTAACAGAAAATTATTACATCTTCAGAAACAGTGTTTTAAACAATTTCTTAAGCCACAGCTTTATTGTGAGACTACTGAGGTCCTTGTGAACAGAGAATAATGTCAAAAAAAATCAAAAATTGTATAGTGAAGTAGTTGGTATTCTCATTTCTTAGAAAAATACCTTGTGGCATACTGGCACATATAAAGAGTAGATAGATTACATTCTCAAACTTTCTCAAGAATTCAGGGAAATGAACAGTGGATTTTATTCTGTACTCCAAAAAACTGAAGTTTTCAATTTTCACTATGTTAAAACAAACAAACAAACAAACAAAATCCCAACTTTAAGTTAGTTTAAGATTGTTCTCAATCAATCCAGCAAAACTGGCTCAACAGGAAAACCTCTTGGCTATATCTAAAGTCATTAAGAATTTTCCAAATGACATTCTTTGAGTAAAGGTAAAACTCAATCTTCTTTCAATACAAGACAGTGTTTCTGTGTAGATTTTTTTTCAAGATTGCTCAGGTACTACCTAAGATGTACCTTGAGCAATACTTGTACAACAAACTGTACAGACTCATTCTTGTTTTGCAAATATAATGGTAAAACCCACCTTGTCCTTGAAATTGCTTGTATTTTTCCTTGATGAAAAGACCTGGCAGTGTCTTTTACCAATTAAAATCAGACAGTTGAATTGTCCAAAGTATATACAAATGCTTTTAGGATCAGTGGAGATTTAACTCCATTTCTACCCCATTTAAAAATACTCAGAATTTTCTCAGAACATATTCTAACAGGGGAATGTTACTGTAAAACTTAAGTCTGAATTTTTGTAACTTCTCTGTAATAATTTCAATGGTTAGAAATTAATTACATTTCTGGAGAAAAACCTTAAAACACACTGAGTGAGGCTAAAGGATTAAATAAGAATAAAAGAAAATTTAAAAAAAATACAAGCAAAATATATTATTCATATCTCATTTTGAACATGAGACTATAATTTAATTATGTTGCATTTTGTATATTACTTTTTATGTTGTTTGTCCTTTTTAGTGTCCCTTCCTGTGTTTCTTTCAGTTAAGCATTAAGCTTTTAAAGAAATCTCTTAAAGCGGATGGTTACACCTTCGGGGTTAGATCCCGTCTCCAGGACACAGCCTTTCATTTGGGTTGCAGAGAACAGCAATACCCTGCTTAGCATAACAAGGCCTTTCATTTGGGTTGCAGAGAACAGCAATATTCTGCTTAGCATAACAAGGACCTTGTCGAGCAGTGAGATGACAACTCCTCGGGTTGAGAGGCAGAGTTTACAGAACGCTGTGCTCTTTTTCTCTGCACTTTTGCTGTCATCACCAGCCTTCAACTGCTGTGGGCAGCTTCATTGAAGACAGTGAGCTATCACTGATATATTGTTTAGATGCCTTCTTTTCAGGAATTTGAAAGGACTTTATCAAAGTAAGGAGAAAAGAGAATGAGAAACTGAGATGGGTCACTGGTAGCAACTCTTATGCTCTAAGGGTTACATTTCAGACAGATACAACTTTCAGTTAAAAAGATGTTCCCAGCTACAAAAAAGTGGTAAACTCACTCATGGTCAATGTCTTGATCACAGGATCAAAAGAAGGGACAACTAATACTTTCTCTAATTAAAATAGTTCCCTTTTTTATGCTATTTAACTTCAAAGATATTTATAAAGGTTGAAACTAGTCATCTTCTTTGTATGCCTGTTGAAATATATAATTTCTCTACTTATCCTAGTAGTCCTTCATTAAACATAGAATTGATAAAGGTGTGCCATTCTTGCTCAGTGGTTCCTGTAAACATACATAAGATCCAATGTTAAACAGCAGAAAACAGACAGTGCACATACTACAGGTTCTTGCCAGCTGCATACTGCCATCAACCAGCAAAGAACCACTGAGCCTCTTTTATCCCCTGCTATTGAAAACACCTCACCAGCTCTGCAGCCACACAGCAACATAGAATCAGTTGGGTTGGAAGAGACTTCCAAGATCATCAAGTCCAACCCTTAATCCAACCCCACTTTGATTACCAGATCATGGCACTCAGTGCCATGTCCAGTCTCACCTTAAAAACCTCCAGGGTCGGAGAATCCACCACCTCCTTGGGCAGGCCATTCCAATACCTGAGCACTCTCTCTGTAAAGAACTTCTTCCTGATATCCAACCTAAACCTCCCCTGGCAGAGCTTAAGCCCATGCCCTCTTGTCCTACTGTTGGTTGCCTGAGAGAAGAGACCAATCCCCACCTGGTTACAACATCCTTTCAGGTAGTTGTAGAGAGTGAAAGGTCTCCCCTGAGCCTCCTCTTCTCCAGGCTAAACAACCCCAGCTCCCTCAGCCTCTCCCCACAGGGCTTGTGCTCCAGTCCCTTCAGCAGCCTTGTTGCTCTTCTCTGGACTCGCTCCAGCCCCTCAATATCTTTCCTGAACTGAGGGCCCCAGAATTGAACACAACACTCAAGGTGTGGCCTCACCAATGCAGAGTACAGGGGAAGGATCACTGCCCTGGGCCTGCTGGCCACACTATTTTTGATCCAGGCCAGGATTTCATTGGCCTTCTTGGCCACCTGGGCACACTGTTGGCTCATGTTGAGCTTCCTGTCAATTAGTACCCCCAGGTCCCTTTCTGCCTGGCTGCTCTTCAGCCACTCTGTGCCCAGCCTGTAGCGCTGCAGGGGGTTGTTGTGGCCAAAGTGCAGGACCAGGCACATAAGTCCCTGTCCCTCAGGGAAACACCCTTTTAACTACCCTGCTGAGGAGGGGGAGTGAATTAAGAGATGGGAGGAGTTTGGCCTTTAGCTGAGGTCAGCCCCCTGTACCCAAGCTCTGCACTGCCAGCACAGAGCTGTTACCCATTGGTACCCAAACTCAGAGGCGTGCAAATTACAGGGATCCCTAATACCACTTCACTGCACACAAATGACCCTTCAGTTCATTATTCCAGCCTCACCATGTACTACTCGATATATTCAGTGCACTGAATGCATCTTGGAGTTGCTGTGGGTTAAACATTAGCTGTGACAATCTGAACTTTTCAACCAAGTAACCAAGGGGAAAATACCAATTAAGCAGTGCTGCAGTTCCATGAAGACAAGGCATGTGCTCCAACAGCTATCCAAACTACATGGCCAGAAGTAATTTGTAGGCTTTGCTACTAGGTTAACAAAACTGAATATGGATTCCCCTGTGCTCCCATTTCTATGTGCATGTAGTCCCAAAGAGGGTTTCTTACCAAAGAATGGTAATGAACAAGTGTGTGCGGTCCTTTCCTCCCTACAGAGCCATCACACTACCACAGGATAAAACTCAGATGAGTTATGACTGTAAATGTCCTCTGACTATCAAAAGCAAACCAACTCTGACAGATTAGTCTGTTCTAGCTCTCAACAGTATTGGAGGCTTAATTTGCACATTGGTGTTCAATATTTTACTAGAACACTTAAAAAAACCCACCAGTAAATATCTTTGCTGCATTCTGGCCCTTCACATGTTGGGGGATTTCCCAGACAACTTGTAGGCAATCAAAGGGATTAGGTCAAAGTAATAGTTGCAGTACATAGAATCACAATCTAACTCAGTGAACTATATAACCTCTTTATGTAAGTGCTCAAGTGATAACAAGTTTATTAAAAGCCTTCTTGAAACACGTGCAATCCTGCATCATTTCTTATTGAACAGACAGTAGATGATAGATTTATAACTATTAGCCTAAATCACAACAATATCTCTCTTTAAATCTGAGACATCCATGATACAATTACAGTATCTGTATAACAAAAAAACCCCAAAATAAACAAACAGCCAAGAAAATAATAATAAAAAACAACAACAGGGAAAAGAAGTAGCACTAACAAAACCAGAAAAAAAAGAGAAAGCATGAGTGGGTTCCTGATCTAGTAGTTAGATGAACTGAAGAAATGAGTAATAATAAACATCTCTTTTTCAAGAGTAATTTTCCTACTAAGCTTGCAAAGTAGCCAGCTCAGGAGTGTCAGATTGATTTGGAAGCAAGTGTATTGCTGGGGGGAAATGGACAATTTCTACAAAGGGATCAAAATCATCCTTGATGCCCAAGGTGTATGTACTGCTATACTTAGTAGATATATGCTTAAGAAGTTCCATTACTAGACTGGATTTTACAGGATCAAAGTTCTAATGAAAACTCATTTAAGATAATAAAAAACTTTATACCTGTATTTTTCTAGAAAATTTTAATTAAATTTAATAAAAGTAGAGGTGTGGGGGAGTTTCAGTTGTAATGAGCAGGCAAGAGTTCTCCAGCAACATGCAAGCTTTGTATTTCTGCAGGTGTAAGTAAGCCCCAGTCTTAAGTCTTTTTGTGTAGGTTTTTTTTTTATAGAGAAGCATGTAAAGATACTGTCTATGTAATAAAGTAGGCAAAGGAAGTGGATAACTATCATGGGATTGGACAGGGAAATTTACATCTTTACTAACTCATGGAAATGCCACGAAACATTTGTCTGTTAGTGTTCAAGCATATCAAGCACTTGTCTTTCCATTCCATTTAGGTACAGGCTTCATCTTCATATGCTCCATTTTAGGAATCATGACACAGTTGAGATCAAAGTGACTTCTAAAGATCATCTGGTCCAAGTGACTGTGGTCATACAGAGTCATCTAGAGGAGCTTAGCCATAGTCATGTCCACTTGGCTTTGAATATCAGTCTTCTTTAACTTTAGCTAAGAAATCATTAGAGCTGCTTATGGATTGTGTTCTGCTTATGGATTGTGCTCTGCGGTGATCACCAGGAAATTGTGTGTGTGGCTCGGCTTCGCGAACAAAGATTTGGGAAGGGCTGTCCCCACGTGGGTGTGCCCTTCCAGCCTGTGCAGTGGATTTTAGATGAGGCTCAGCGTGCGCAGAACTGGCCCCACCGTTTAAGTCATGAGGTCCATTTGCCACGGCCGAGCGAGCTTGGACAGTGACAGTGAAGTCCTCAGGACTAGAACCTACAGCACCCGGCATTTCCCAGGAGGCCTCCCATCCAAGTACTAATCCGGGGCTGACCCTGCTTAGCTTCCGAGATCTGACGGGATCGGATGTCAGGGAGGCATTTAACTGCCTACCAGGGAATTACCCGCTTCATTAAAAACAGGAAAACAAATAGTTAGTTATACTTTGTGTACAATTTGTTCTGGTTCCTATTGCATCCTGGAAACAGCATTCTGACTTACTGTGGTCAGCCCAATAAGAACAATATGCCAATATTGCTTATGACAGCGTACATGATAGTGGGTTTGGGGGGGGGAGTGGGGTGGGCGGGGATGGGGTGTAAATATGATATGTGTTCTCAATCTTAAGGAGTGGTTTTGAAGAGCACTAATTTTTTTTGTATTGGGTTCTATGCATTTAAACTACAATGCACATCTGCTTGATGATCAATAAAAGCTGTTATAAAGAATTTCAGACTTTAATTGTTACACCTGGATTAATATTTTGATAGAAAACTGCAACATTATAAATGTAAGGGTCGATTAGAAATTCTGCATTTAATAGCTTAGTGTACTCTTTCCAGATTCAGACAAACCCTTTGACTCTCTTAGGTACTTAACAACAATGTGGACAATTAAACAAAATGGAATAGCACAGACGAAACAGCTCACTGTGCATTGAAACACAGCATAGGAACCAAAGACAGATTGATCTGCAGTTTCAAGATGGTTTATTATTATAATGAAACCAACCCACAGTTGATAGGTTATATCTGATAATGGAATATTTCACCTTGGCATATGTTCCTGTACCTCGGCACTGGAAAGAGTTTCCTTTCAGATCATACTTAACATCATTCCCCTTTTTCAAATACTTCCCTCTGAACAAGCTGTAATTGAAAACACTTGAGTACATTTCATTATAAGATTACTTTCCAGTCACACTATAATAAAATATTATTTATTGTTCAGCAAAGACTGACTGAGCAACAAGAAAAGCCTTTATCCTCTTACTAGTATTCCATTTCCCTGAAGTCTGATTTAAAGAATTTTGATGCAATGGGCAGCTCTGCACAGCATTGAAGCACTTTTTCAAGATGTCTATTTAGAACTAGTTCAGCATTAAAGGAAAGTCAATTAGTTACTTTCACTAAGTTTATAATTATTTCCTAGCCTGAAGTCAGTTTGTAACTCCTCCTTTTCTCCTTTGAGCATTTTTCTTACTGTAGGAAAGAAGTCAGAGGAGTGTTTTAAGAATCATACACATTAACAACATGATGATTGCACCCTTAAACAGCTGGACTACCTTATAGCACAGAATACTCATAGCTACATAGCTATGAAAGAAAAATTGAGTGTTGCTATCCTGAGGCAGAACAAGGATTGTATTCTTAAGGAGTGGAAAAGATGGCAATGGGGAGCTGGGGGAGGGAAAAGGCTGGGAAAAGTCAGAAGAGTATTAAGAAGGTACTCAGGCCTGGGACAAGCTGTTAGATCTGGGGAAAGACTCCAGGAAAAAATGGAGGCTGGGGTCTTATGTCTGAGACATACTTTGATAGGTGCAGAGAGGGACAGCAATTTTTTCTATTCCCCTTTCTTCAGCCCATCCCTCTTCTGGCATGTTCTCTCTCCACCTCATTCCATACCTTGTAACCTATCTCAGACAGAGAACTCCATCATCCTCCCCATTGCCAAAGGCATCTTCCTATCTTAACATCCATCCACCATTCCCTGCCTCTGATTAACTAGCTTTTCTTCCCAGTAGGTTCTCTGACAAAGGAAGGGCAAAGAAAAACTCCTGAGAATGTGGGTTGAAGACAGGAAAAGGCCAGAAGCAGAACTCAAAGCATCTGTGGCTCTCAGTGAAGCTTTCTGGCCCTTTCGTGGGAGACCTGCCCTTTCGTTGGTAGGGGCAATGTCAGCTTTGGATTTGGGCTATTTATATGGGCTGCCATTCCCATGCTCACATGAGCAGCAGCAGATGGGGACAGGATGGATTTCAGACCATGGCAGTCCATCTCTGCCATCTCAGGCACAAGCTAAACATGCAGTCAGCAGCACCTACAGATACATATTGTAGAAAAGTGAAGATATATCCTTGCTTGGGAGAGATGTGTGTGTATACAAGATGCTGTTTGCATCCTAAATTACTATTACCTGTCCTCAATTTAACTTTGGAAGAGGCTGACTGTTGAAGCAGTAGTACATGGAAATTGGAGAGCAGCTGTATCCCATGTAATGCATTGAAGGCAAGCGTGCATACAAGTGCTGTTATTATTAGAACATGTTAGAACATCATAGAGAGTTCACCTAACACAGATATGAACACATGTGACACTTGTCAGAGTTGCAAAGAGTTCTGGGTGAATCCAACCTCTGAGACAGTTTTTGTCCTGTTTTTCAGTCTTCCTACCTAGGGAATCAGCTGATTCAGCCCAAACAAGAGCCAGAGATTGGGGGTACCTTGCAAGTGGCAGAAATGGCAGAGTCTGTGACCTGAGACACAAGCCTATGTGACAGAAGTACTGTGGCAACACCACTATCAGATTCCTTTCTTACAAAGTGTATCGCTGCACTTTATTTACCTCAGCAAAGACACTTCTGCATCACACCATAAACGCACTTTCCAAAGCTCAGTTTGAAGGTTTTCCTCTCTCACTCCCAAACACTTCTCTCTTAGTATCAAACTTCTTTCTCAGTATTTTGAAAATACTCAGTAGTGGCTGCTAAAGCAGCTCCTAGGATGTGAAGAAAGCAAGATTCCAGCTAGGGCAATGCCAGATTTCTGTGGTTTGCTATTTAATTAGGATAAAGATTACTGCAACACAGCAAGACACTTAACAGAGAAGCTGGAGAAGGATGTTCAGGTATAACACATTTGCTCCTAATTCTCTCAGATCTTGTTTCCCATCTGTTCAGATACAAGTCTTGCACTCCTGTCTCTAGCACTTACTCACAGCTCTGCTTCATAACATGCCATTCTCCAGTCTGTCCCAGCACAGTTTCAGGGCAGGCAGAGAAAGATCTCATCAAATCTGAAGAAGTTAATCAGGCATCTAACTTGGGAGGCCCTGAAAATTCTCAATATTCATCAGTGTATGTAACACTTCACTAAAGGGGGAAATAAAGACAGTGAGAAGTACAAAATTACTCTTTTTGTAGGGGGATAGAGAGACATAATTAACAGTAATGCTTTTACAGTACTTTGAATATTTAAAATGCTATATACTTTATGCATTTCTGAGGTTAATGACAAAAATCACAAGCACAAGACCAAGTATATGTTCATGAATATAGAACTCACAATTCATAGTGATGATCTATTTTGATCTAGTAGGCTTATTTCAAACATATTTGTGTTCAGGCTTCCACTATAACCTTCTAAACTTCAGTATAAGTAGAACTTATGGTTCATTACCTTGTCTGCTAATGCCCACAACCCATTTCACTCATTTAAGTGATACAGATGTTAGACATTACTGTCCTCTATTTGAAGACTGTACTACCTGCCACAGAGCCACATAAATCATAACTAGTACTTGGTCTTACAAAGCTCTTAAATTTCGCTTTTATCAGGGGGCTCCCTTCAGAAGAAAGAATAGTGCTTCTTGTTGCTGTCAGTTCTCGTATTATGGCTAAGGCAGTGATAATTCTGAGCCCTGGTGGTGTTATTTTTTGAATTGTGACAGAACTGAATAAAAGAAGGAAATACAACGGAACAATAATGATGTTACTTATTTCGTATTGAGACAGCACTGGGAAGGCAAGCAAAAGTAGAGGCATGATATGCTATGCATTGTACAAACACAATAACAGACAGTGACTGCTCTGAGATTACAGTCTCAGTAATTTAGAAAGAGTAGAGAATAACTCCCATTCAGTGCTATGATTCTCTTTCTGGCTTTATTGATACATGGCTGCATATCTCACCTAACTTATTTTACTTGATGAAGAAATACTGCAAATCACTAATGCAAAGGAAGGAATTTTTGGTAACCCAAAAAATCCTACACTTCAACCTCTAATCAACACCCATTAGTAAAAATGCTGGTTCTACAAAACAGAACAGCTCCTGTATCTTTCAGCTTCTACTCAGTGGTGACTATCTGGGAGCTGTGCTTAAAATAACATGGTTAACACTGTCTCACCTTGCTCTTGTTCCACGTTTAGCAGACTAGAATGGGTCCAACATGAAAAAGTTAACATCCCACTCCATGCACCCCTGTTCTAAAGAGTCAAAGTAAAGCCAAAAGGAACATTGTTAGTCTTATCAATGCACATACATGTGTACAAAGAAGTTTTCTATCCCTTTTCTGTTACCCCAAGTATTTTAACCAGCACTGCTAGTTCAATAAAGGCCATATTGGGGGTTTTTTTCAGTACCAATAGAGAAAGGTCAGATATTTTTTGTACAGATAATTTCATCCATCTCCTGTGTAAAGAAAAATGGCCAGTACTGCAGCTGCAGTCAGATTCCAGAGCCATAAGACTTATTGAAGCTCACAATTACCCTAATGAAACTTTTTTCCTGGTTTTGTAGCTCCGTGTTTTTCTCAGGGACAAAAAGCACAAAATGTGAGCAGTTGGGCCTGAGTGTGTGAGACTTTATGATCAGCAGGAACTTTGCCACTGACCTTAGTGAGCCCAGCAGGAATAAAGCCAATTCACACATGAATTCTGATGCTTCTCACTCCTCACTGCTGGATCTGCTTGTATCTCCTTAAATGCTGTAAGAACTTGAAACATTGATTTCCCACACTTCATAAGTCAGCATCTGTAATGACTTAATTAAAAACTTGCTCTCTGAGGGATTTTCTCTGGGTGATGATAACCTTCCACTCTGTTATTCCTCTCCTCACTTCTTGAACTGAACAGTGACCACATCAACTCAGTAGTTACTGTAGAAACCTAATTTTGAGTAGCAATCTTCAGATTTTTAAAAATAGAATTTTCTATCAATTTCATCATTATTAAATCAGACAATTTTATACAGATGTTGATTTGTCTCAGAGGATCCAAGTCTTTACTGAGTTATAATGTTCTCTTCCTTTGCCTTACCTGCTTCTGTTACCTACACTCAGCTTAGTCACCATTTAAGGGTAACAGAAATATTCCAGTCTCAGCTTGTAGCACAATGTGGTTTGTGAAACACCAAAACTTTCCAATTTGTACTATTTTATCTCTTATTCTAAATCGCTCTTTATTTTAAAGTATGTTTTACCATTTTACTGATATCTAATCATCATATCAAAGGCATCAAATTCAAATGAGCAATGAGGCTGTGAATAAGCTGCACTGCTTTGCTTTTCATGTGCCCACAGCTAAAGTCTTTAGAAGGTCTCAATTTCACACTCAGGCTTAGCCTCTGCCCTCTTTTGTGTTATCAAACACAGCTGGGTCAAATTCAACATAAGATCTTTTTTTTATCCCTTTTGAAAAAGAAATGGGTGAGAAAATTAGGACATGGTTTAACTTGAGTTATAACCCAAGACTTCTCAGTAAGACAAGCTGCCAGAAAGTTCTACAGTCAAAAGCAAAAATCAAATTGCCCAAACATCCCATACTCATCTTCTGTGTAATGGTCTTATCTGAAGCAAAAAGCTACCATGATTTTCAATACAGTCACAGTTTGAAGCAAAATGAAATGAAATGTCTTAAACTGGAACATAAGGGAAAACCCACAACTTCTCTGTACCCTACTGCCAAATGTTTCAATAAAAGTGTTGTGGAAAAAGGATAAACTTGTAAAAAACCATAAAATTGTTATGAAATGATGTTGAAACATATAGCAATTTTTTGGTGTGTGCTGGTTGTTTTACCACAAGTGTTACTTTGTCACAAAATACTTAAATCAATTGATGAAAGTGTGTTATCTTGTATGTTTAAGACTACACTTAATAAATATTTCTCTGTATACCAGACCAAAAACAAAAAAGGTTTTAAGAGAAATTAATTCCTATGTCATGCCATGGTTTGGGGGGTTGTTAGTAGTTTGTAAGACTGCAGTTTTAAAAAGTAGTCTATAAAATATATTAATTGTGTATGTTTGTGTGTCACAACACATGTACTGTGCATAAAAACACACACTACACAATTTATAGTAGTGTGTCTCTCTCTATAATGTATATATAATAGTGGGGATAAATAGACAGCAAAACATGTAAATCAGTGCAATGTATTCAAGTATTGGGCATTAAGCCCGAGTGTTTCTGCCAAAACAGAAACACACAGGTAAAAGGCTAAAATATGAAGAGACCTGAATAGCTAAAACCCATGAAGATTAGAAAACATTATGACTCTTATTTTTTCAGTCCTCAGGACTCACAAAATCCTCAGAACATACCTAAAATAGTAAAAAGTGGAATTATAAAAATTAATTCTCCGCTCAAAGAAAGCACAGTTAATAGTCCACTATTATTTTTAGAATAGTTAAGTCATTAGACCAGTGTGAAAGGGCTATTCTTATTAACCCTTAACCCACTTAATCTAACAAGAAATATTTCTAATTATCATAAATTTGTCTCTCTGACCCTTGCAGAGTCTAAGTTTAATCATAGCTCTGTCTGTCCAGATGATTTTAGCAGACTTGGAAAAGTGTTTCATTAATACCACCAAGTTTAGGCAGAACCTTTTAACTCTTCCAGCCCCTCCTGTTTCCAGGCACTGTTTACGAGTAGCTACTGGCATCAACACTAATCTCAATCCCACCAGCATCCTTAACCTTATGAGAAGTTCATTGGGACCCAAAACCACCTTTAACCAGACAGCATATGTCAAAGTCAGCTCTGAATTTAGCCTGGCAGCTTCTTCTGGACCATAAATATACCTCTGGGTTTCTTGGAGTTTTATCCCTAAATGGGTGGTACAAAATAGGCAAAAAAACATTCCTGTGGGATGTTCCTAATTATGAAAATAAGAAAGGTCATATTGGAGCTAAATGGATATTTTTCACTCAGCAGCACAAGTCAAGGCCCTTTTATCCCATGCCCTTGATGTTGTGGAAAGAGGCAAAGTATTTTAAGGGCAAAAGGAGTCCTTTGATTAAAGTTGAAGGACCAGCAGATTACCTTCCTGGGAATTCTGCCACTAAATTTTATCTCAGCAAAAAGAAACTGTGATGAAAAATTGGGTCATTGGTCAATCAAGTAAGCATGCAAAAGCAGAGATGAAGTGAACAGGAAGTAATTGAAATCACTTTCAATTTTCCTAAGGAGAGAGACCCAAGAGCGCAGCTACAGCAGAAGACAGAAGGTCAAAAGTTGGCTTTAGCCTGTCCTCCAAAGGCTGAGGAGCTCAAGCTGATGGGACGACTCAAAAGTCTCTGCTTTCAGCACAGCTGTTGTTTCCTTTTTTTCACTGCTGGGAACATGATTAGAGCAGAAGCTGCTGCAGTTATTTGTAACAAAAATAGCAGATAGGTCATAGAAGGTGTTCACAGAAAACCATTTAGAACATTAAAAACATGACTGCAAAGAAATGCATGGAAAAGCACATTGACATTGCTTGGTTTCTTCTAACACTTTTTCCATAAACTGAGTAAGAACAAACTGAAGAGTCACAGACGAGTTGTCTCAGTCTGAGAATTTTTCAAGCTGACATTTGAAATTTTAGATCTAGGTCAAATTTTCAACCAAAACTTATTTTGTCAAAAACACATTTAGCATGGCTATTTGTTCACAACCCCCCCCCCCCCCAAAACAAAACAAAATCAAAAACAAAAACAAAAAAGAACTTTTGGAAAAAAGACAGTTTTTGTGTGTTAGTTTTGTTGGGTTTTTTTTTAATTTGTTTACACACTTTCAATGTATGAAATCCCATTATGCAACTGAACTTCAAATGCTTTACCTGAAAGTACACATAAGTCAGGACCATACATCACTGGAATTTATAAAATGAATAAGTTGTCATTTTACTTATTTCAAGAAACTTTTTGGTTGCTCAAATCTTTAATGTGATATAGGAGATCTTCCCAATCTATTTCAATGAGTGTCCTGGTTCAGCAGGAAGGACCAGTTAACACTGTGTGTGGGGTGATCAAAGCTGTGTATTCTACTCCCTCTATTCATTTCCCAAGGACAACGGACCATTAGCAGCAGCTGCCCAGGGAGTCATTAGCACCTTCACACCCAGCCTGAGGGGGCGGAGCTGCAAATGGGCCATCAACAGTTCAATACCCCCTGTCTCCCAGAGTTAATCACCCATTGTGTGAGTCCCCGCCCTGGGGGAGGGACTGGGTGCTCCCTGAGGGTATATAAGTGGTGGGTAAGATCTTGGGAAGGGTTCATTGGATCCAGAGGAGCAGCAGGACCTCAACAGGAGGAGATCACCGCTCCTGACTAGAGTACAACTGCTACTCTCGACCAGACTACAGCCCTTGCCTGCACCAACAGGTTTTTTCACTTCCTTTTGCTCTGGACTTGGGGGAGCCACAGGGGTCTCAGCACAAGGGCTAACAAAACCCCTTGGGTTTGTGCCCCAGGACACTGGGTTATACTTCTGGGTTTTGTGAGTTGAAAGCAATTTCCCTTTTGTGTCAGTGTATTTATTGTAATATTATTATTAAATTTTAGCTCTGACTTATAATCTCTCTCATGGTGACTTCATTTCCCCTGCTGGTTCGCCTTTAAACCAGCACAGTGAGGCTTCCACCAGATGTCATATACTGTAGAATTATGAGATTTTAAAAAATTCTTATGTATAAAAGACTAAAATTTTTCTTTTTGAAATAGAAGGAAGGATTAATATTCTGCCATGGACAACTCAAAACATTGCTTGATTTTAGTTGTTCTCTTACTGAATAGGAGTCATCATTTTGTTCTCTATACATGGTACACTTTATAAGTACAACCCTTGCAGGCACAATTGCACATTAATTGACTCATTCTCGTTGATATTTATAAAATAATAACAGAATCTTTTTGCATTTCATTTATATACTGTGGGATGACTCGCAATTTTTTTTTGATAACAAAAATTTCAACTGTTTTTTCCTAACAGTTTAGTGTTCTTCAAATTCCTCTGTGTTTAGAACAAATTATTTTCACTGATGCCCTGTTAAAAAAAACCCCAAACACAAACAAACAAAAAAGCCCAGAAAAATTCCCACATAAACAAGTGAGCAGGAGGGCCTTGAATTATCTCCCATTATCCCTGAACTGATAGTCTCTTGTGATAATGGTGCTTACCTGGCTACAACTGCATATCAAGATATCTGTAGTCTGAAAAAGTAACCTGTAAACTACATGAATCTTGCATTTCCTCTTATTTTTACTGAAATAAAACACATAGTAAGATACAGCCTTCCAACTCTGAGGGAATAGCAAAGAATATATATTAGTAAAAAAGGTTATTAATCTTGAATTCTTTTATGATAGAGTAATTGCTGCTGTGAGTTACTGCCAAATGCTGCTGGAGACAGGTTGGCTATCTGATCTCTGAAGTTCCCACAGGCTTTGTGTCCATGTGCCTCTCTGACTGGGATTTCAATCAAATTCATTCACCAGATGCCTGCTAAAATGCAAATTTTGCATCCACATCTGAGAGGGAGTGAATGGCAAGTCCAGCTCTGATTTCAGTTGGGTATCAAATCTGGGAGGAGAAGCAGTAACTCACCTGGGGGCAGTTAAACTACGAGGAGGATGATGATGAAGATGATGATGATGATGAAGATGTCATGGCCCCTCTTTAGGGCAAAATCAAAGAGGCTGGCACATCATCCTGCAGTGGGCAGGTGGATGCTAGAGGTGTAAGTTCACACATGGGATACAAAGTCAGATAATTCGGCAAGTGATGCTCTCTGAACATTACTACTTCTCTATGCTCCTACTTTCTATAACTGTGTGTTGCCTTATATATGCTTTCAAGGCTGATGTATTTTCATGAATATACTCTACGGAAGATCATAAACTGGCTCTGTTAATCTATTCCCCTCTTCTAACAATGACTGTGCTGATTCTGTGCTACCTTTCAAGTAAAAGAGTGATGACATTCCAGAAATAACATTCTTGCACAGTCCTGAATACATGACAAAAAACTTCATAGAAATAAGAGGTCTTAGAACAATTAAGGTGATCTGAATTATTTGCAGACCACTTTTATCCTTTACAACTTTCCAAGATAAAGATAGCAGGAGTGAGACCTGTCCAGCCTCAGACATTCTATCCTGTTTACACTGGTCTTTTGTGCCTCTGAGAATCTGAAGCCCTGTGTCTTATAAGTGCTTTTAAAAATAAAATTATTGATGTCATCTCATAAGGAAGAACACTGATATGATTATTTACATCCTCTATGGATCTAGCCCTGGTTAGATCTAGGCTCAGGATCTTTCCTGCTTATTCACTGTTTAATATATTTTCTCATGAAGCTATTTTTTGAGGCATTATTTTTTTCTTTGTTCAACTGGATTCCTGTTAATAGCAAAGTATCTCTTCCATCTGGTGAGAAACACAGAGGATTTAGGCAATAGTAAAGCCAAGGGTCAGAAGTTTAAGCAGCAATTTTATTTTTAAGAAAATATTTCTCCTGGAGCTGTCTTCTAAAAATTAATACACATCAAATATGATAGCTGAGGGAAATAGGGAACATTCTTGAGCAACATCAATTTCTCTTCATTTCGGTTTTACACATAAATATAAGGCCCTCTGACACTATTAGCTTTGAACTGTATTTTACTAGTATATTATATAAAAGTCATTTAATGATGACAGTTTAAATTGCCCTGTGGAAAAAAAGACTATTTTCATGAAAGTCAAGAGAATCTTTAAAAAGAAATGTTAAAAGGACATTGTGTTATGCTCCAGAATAATGTTAATAATCTTAACTCTTATCATCTTAGTGCAGGTCTTGAGATTCTAACACTTTCCTCCCCATTCTCTCTTCTCAAAATTATTCCTTCCTGTGAGTTTCAGAGTCCTGCTGTGTTTTATCTTCTACAATATCTCTTTTCCCCCAAAAATTCTGTGTCACAGCATTTGCTTCAAATAGAAAAGCAAATTTCCAGAGTGTAATTAATAGAATCAGGATGACAAGTATATAGATCTCAGTAGGACAGGTGCTGTACCAGAACTGCCCATTAGAAACCTCATCTAATGCTTTACAAATTACATTTTTCTTTACTTTTCATAAAAGTAAAAACCATGTCACCCTGAGAACATGAAAAGTCTGGGACTTTCACTTCCAGAAGGCCTCAAGTAGAATGGTCTATGTCCTGCTTCAAGTCTTTCTTTAAAGCAGCTCATTTTTGATCTACACCAGTCAGGTCCTCTCCTAAGATACCTACAATATTCCATCCACAGGAGGATGGCATGGAAACACCTCTGCCACTTTTCCTTGCAAGAAAGTATTTTCATTTAGTCCTTGAAATTTCAGAAGGCAAGGAGTAGCCTTTCTAAAAGATACCTGATATCTGTTCCCCTTGTGTCCCCACATGGTGGGGTTTTTTTCCAGATTTCCTAGTTTCGGGAGTTGTGTTGCCAACAGTGGGAAGATAGGTAAGTTTGAATCTGCACCACAGATGCCTTCATTGTACTTGAAGAAAATTCTTCTGACCTTTAAAACACAGGAAAAAGATTTAGAAACAGCTTAATTTGCCAGCTAAAGGTAGAATAAAATAAAAGGCAAAGTCCCAACTCCAAGTCTTAATTAAAGTGCTATGAGCTGTAATTCAAGTCTCCTGAAGACTCTACTGGAAGCACTGCAAGATTGCTTTTCTACCTGGCTGAGAAATCTAAGAATAAAAAAGTTAGCAATCTGTCATATATCAGAAGCCCCAAACATATAACATGGATATTGGCACTGTGACCTTGTTGCATTTCAAAACCCCCTAAATCTCAATAAGAATCACCTGCTAATTAATTTATATTACAGCTGTTTATGTTAGGCTTCCTGAAAAGACCAAGCTTTGGGGGCTTTTTTCTTTTGACTCTATCTGCAAACTAAGCGACACTAATGGAGCTGCAAGGTGCAGTTTGACAACATCTGTGCCATGCTGTCAGCTAATTCTAAGAAAACTTTGCCTCTAGCTCATGACTAAAAGCCTACTACCATTTTCCTATCATTTGTGGCAAGTCTCTTCTCTTTTGGATGGTCTCAAATCTTAACTTCCTGTCCCCCACATTAAAATTCTAACTGGAGCAGTCACTGTCACTTGCTGATATGAAGTGCTCCATGGAGCCAGTAAGACATTCCATGGTGACCTACATAGAGGACCTGCAGAGCAGCATAAGGGCACAGCTGAGTGCTCTGAGACGCCTGTGTCAGTCCTTGTAAAGGAACTCTGGGTGTTGCCACTTCACATGGAGTTAGTGTTCTGCAGAAGCAAAGGTGCACACATTGTGCATAACCGGCAACAATTTCTGGGGTGCATCATGAGCCACCTTTGCTTACTTTAAGTGAAAATCCTTGCTGGATGACCTGCTGGCACCTTTGCAGAAAAGGAATGTAGGGTAAGACCTCATTCAGCCATCCCTTTTCAGAATCAGGTGTGCTTAAGCTCGTAGGGAAGAGCAGACCTTTGCTGACAGTTACAAAAAACTAAAATGAATCTTCATGGACCTTTTCTTTTCCCTTTTTGACAGGCACACAACTGGAAGGGAATGCTATTGCAGGCTATTCTTTCCTGATGAAGTTATTTGTGTGACACTCCTCTTCCAGTTGTCAGCTCCTCATGTGTCAGAGGCAGTACTGTGTATGCATGGGCTGTGCTTGGTGTGAGATATGGGCAGCCCTCTTTGCTTCAATGCTTTCCAAGACTGTGTGTTTATTTTTGGAATATTCACCAGACTTGGGGAAAGTCCAAAGTTGCTTCTCAGTGCCTTCAATATCTGTACTGAAATATTCCTTTCCTCTGTAATCTAGTTTCTATGTGAAAAAGTTAGATGAAACTAAAAATACTCAAATCCCAAGAATACATACTAATTCCTGAAACACCTTATTCCAAATTGCAAGGAAAATGTTTTCTTTGTTATTCTTTCACTGATTGCCAATCTTATCTATTAACCCATTTTAGACAGTTCTTGTTTTACTTTGAGGAGACACCAGCAGAAATTTTTGAATGGTGGTCAGTCATAAATACCCTTGAAAATCTGTGGTGAAAACATGCAGGGAAAAGACACTATCCATAAAATAAAAATATTTTCTCTTTTTCTGTAGGCAAAGGGAGATGGATTTTTATGCTGTCTACATGGAATCCTTTCTAAAATCAGTGGGTGTTGGAGAAATACCCAGATTTTGTTGCATAGATTTAATATCAAAATGGAGTCCCAATGTTAGCAAGCAGAAAAAAGATGAAAATCCTTTTTTTCCCCTCTGAATGTTGCTCTACTTTTAGTCCTTATTAATTATTAAGGAGAAATACTGCATTTTTCAGATATTTGTCATTAAAAAATGTTGTCAAGATTTCTGTAGTGATGGGATGACATGCTCTTTTTTTTTCTATTACATTAGTAACTTTTGCAGCCCATGTGTTAGATTGATTTTCTCCTAAGGATATGTATGGTAGGTTTGACATGACATTTCATTGCAACAATGAAGACAATGTGTAAATGAATGAACAATGATTTGTTTTGTCGGTGAACCAAGGCTGAATGGCTTGCTGGTCTTACTGGGATTCAGAGAAGATCTGATGTAATGCATTAAGTGATGATTTTCTGGACCATATTTATTGTCATTTTCTCAATGTTCTTTTCTGAAAGAAAAAAATAGTATTTTCTGCTCAGTGAAAATTAGATTTTCTGTATCAGCTTAGCCTGTTTTGTGAAAACAGACATTTTTTACCATGAGATTCAAAAGTTATCAGTCTAGTAAGCAATAATAATCAAAAGGATTAACTTCATCCAGAAAGAGAACTGGTAGCATTCAAAGAGCAATTAACATAATAAATAATTTTTAAAGGTATTCAAATAACCAAAATTGTCATTACAGTGTTTGCTGCAGAAAAAAAGATGAATGAGTAAAATAAATGTGTTTTAAATGTAATAGGGCCAGGGAGTAAATTAAAAAATTGCATTGAAAAACTAGTGAAACACTCCCAGTCAGCGGAGAAAGATTTTATATGAACATGCTTCTTTTTACTTTGGTTTTCCACATAAAAACCACAGTTCCTCGGCTGATTAATTTTCATTTTATGATCAAAAGCAGTACCTTGTATGACTTTCACAGTTATTTTGTCCTCTCAGTTGTAGACATGGCACTAAGTGATGGGTTTAGCTACCATTAGGGAATTTGATAGATCCAAGCCTTTCTAGAATGCAGCACATTTTCCTTTTAAGTGCTGCAGCCTTTGAGACGTGATAGAGAAATTTCAATAGAAAAAAAATCCTGATAAATCCAGACCTCATTTTTCCTTTTGAAAATCGGTTTCTGTGATTATTGTACTTTAGGATCACAAGATGGGTATTACCCTAAGAACAGGCTTTATCTTGAGGAGGAAGTTCCATTGCGTAACCAAGGGTGCAGAGTCAGGGCAAAGTGCTTCAAATTAAATAAAGCTCAACGGCAATGTCAGACCATCAGCTCTGACCCCTTTGCATGCCAGAGAATTACAGAACTGACCATTGCATGGATAAAGCTGCCAGTTAAAGCAAGAATGTTAGTCCTTAAAGAGGAGGCCTGACCATGCTGTTGGCACATAACAGGAAAGACGAGTGGCAAAAGCCATGAAATACTGGGAATCTAATTGAGACATGCCAAGTTAGTCTCAGAAAAGATACCCCATAAAAAGTCAAAAACAAATGAGGTAGATCCATGGGTGGTGACAATAAGGATTTTTAGAGATATTTATCTCTTGGATGTCTTCCTTGGTGTCTGCTACAATGTCTGTCACAGGGAAAGTTTTTTGATGAATGCAACTTCTGCCACTGCACTAACGCTGTAGCCCCAAACCCGTGGAAACTTAATGTCTTTGATACTATGATTTTTCCTGCCATTTCACTAAAATTAGCCCTCCTATTATGGGAGGAGAAAACTAAACATGACTACATAAACCTTGTTTTCCTAGGGAAGTGGATTAAAACATTTTTAAAGGCACCTGGCAGTCTGACTTGTAGAAAAAAACCCATTCACTATCACTGTAAATTTATTAGTAGGGCATATGATCAAGGCATTAGAGAGAGGCCTCTGTCCCAGCTTCCTTGCCCTATTCACTGCGCTGTCTACAACTCTACTTTATCTTGGGTGTTTCAGAGAAAGAAAAATAAAAATGCCAGAAACCAAGTTAGCACGAGAGGAAGGATTGCCTCAGGCACCTGACTGAAGTCCTGACAAAGGACACTTAATTCCAGTTATTACTCCCATGTGGAGACAGAAGAGTTTCATCAATGTTCAGGATCTGTGAAGGAGGAGAATGAGCACAGTTACTCAGATCCTCCATACATACTAATACAAGAAGAACCATCTTGTACTCTTCCCAAAATGAGGAATAAACTTTACTAAGACATTCCAGCTGCTACCAAGATGCTTATATTACTCTTCAGCCCCAAGCTAGACTTCTGCTGAGATGAAAAAACCCCTCATCATTCTCTCTTGTCCTATTATAAAATATCTCACATCACCATATTCAAAGACATCTACATAGAATAAAGCTCTATCCAGCCTTATTGACTGATCTATTGAGAAATCACACATATTGAATTCTCTAAGATTTACAGAGCTCGTCTTCTGCCTCCTCTACGTAGTCCAGTGTTTAAACCCTCCTTTACATTAGATTCCATTTCATACAGAAGCCAGAACTGAGCACTGTTTCTACCTAAAATTTTCTTATGTGTTCACTCCAGGATGGCAACTGATCTTTTCCCAGAGCACTGTGCTGAAAGCAAATGTTTAAAATGTGTTAAAAAATATCACAACAAAGCAAAACCAAAAAACCAAAGTATTTCCACACATCCTTTTGCACAGTTTTACACTGCAGGCTTATAAGCTGATATAATTAATTCATGTAGGACATTCGTGTTCAGACAAGCCCTTCTCAAGTCCATGACTTCAGAACAATACAAGTGAAGGTGAGCAAATAATAACCTGAAGGAAGATTCAAACCTGCACAAAGGATGCCTGCCAGCATCAGTCCATTCATTAGCAGCAGCTGCTGCTTCAAGCCAACATACCTGAGTTTCATTTAAGGAATACCATCATCTTTACAGCACCTACCAGAGTCAAAAAGTCCCACTGCACTGGAAAGCCTAAACTTTACCCTGCCATGTTATACTGAAATAAGTTTCTTCCTAGGACAAGTACTTTCAAGAAGACAACGTACTGAAATGAAATTAAATTAATTGAATAGATGTTGAATACTTTGAGTTGGCATTTAGTGGTCAAAGGGAAAAATATGTTAAACATATTATCTTTATACCTGAATATTTGTAGTATTTTTTTAACTTTCATTCCTCTATCCCAGATACTTATACACATTCACTATGTCAGCATCTCAGAGTCCCCCCACAACAAGAGTTTTCATCTCAAAAGCCCTCTGAGAGTAACAGGAGAGTCAGGCTGGTATGAATGCTGGCACAGAAAAGGCTGCCTGGCATAAACTTGCAAACAGGAACAAAACATTTGAGCCTAACACAAGAGGTGGGGCCACAGTGGCAGGATAGAGTAACAGAGGAAAGGAAAAAAGAAAATCTAGGCACAGTCTGTACAGCAGCACTCCAGGTGTGTGAGCTGAGGAGTTGTGAATGGAGGGTAATGCTGTACAGCTGCAGATTCCTTTTAGCTTTGGAGACAAGACACAGGAAAAGATCATTCCGCTCAGCTCAGTTAGAGACTCACTGAATAGTTTAATTGTCTGAGCTGTGAAACAGCCCTTTTGTCAAAACTACTTCTCATTAATTACTTGTCTGCCAAAAATATCTTGCTTATTCCATTCTCTCTCAGATGTAACTGATGTAAATTCAGGTGTATACCAAAGTATTTGTTGTGTATCTTTTGTGACATCTCAGTTTGACAGCATCCTATTACACAGCAAGTGCTATGGTATGAAAGGAACAGCTGTAGTGAGAATTCATAACTTTTGTGTAAACGTATCATTTCTGATGTCTGATATTTTAGAGGACATGGAAGTTCTCTTTTTTCACCTTCCTCCTAGCAAAGTGAGGGCTGACCCAGGTAAGTAGTCAAATCACTGCTGACTTGTCAAGCAGAGGTTAATGGGCTCAGGGGCACGGGGTGGCCTCTTGCTCTGAGCTGCCTGCTGCTCTGAGGGTGTCCCTTGGGCGGTGTGCTCATGTGGCAGTGCAGGGCAGCCATTCATGCCTGGCCAGCGATTTCTGCACTCTTCAGAGCATGCAGGTCACGCTTCTTATGGAGTGTCCTGCCCTCCTGTCAGCGAGTACCCTGGGACTGCCCTGCCGTATTTTTTATTCTAGGCCTATTTTTAATATCTCTGTAGCAATTCCTGTCCCACAATTTCCACCTTTAATCTTTTTCTAACTCCCAAATTTGATGTTAAAATGTTCCACTTGGTGCCTGCCATCTTTTGAAGAATTCTCACCTGCATTGCCCAGAGCCTTCTCATGTCTGTTTTATTTTATGCATCACCTTCCACTCCAGAGAGCAATACTATTAGTGCACTGTCTGGATAAAGCTTCACTTTGACACCAAATACAATGTTTTATTACACTGTAATTTTGTCAATTTCTCTGCAGCACTTCACAGTTAAGAGGTATCTTTTTTTAATCTCAGTTCTGGCTGAACCATCAGAGCTTATCAAGCCCCCTGAGTGCCAATGTGGGTCTTTCTTATGCTGTTACTTCTTGGCTGAGGCATTTCAATATTCTATATATTTTCCTAGTTGCTATCACTTGATCTTCTTGACACTTATAGAAAGTATAGTAATCCAACTGCATGGATTTACTGTCCAAATTGAATCTAGTTTTCTAAGAATTATCACAATCAATTAAATGTGTCTTCCACTTACACTCAGGGATTGCCCAGCTTTAATAACTGAAATAGAAGGTTGAAGGGGTTTAGAATGGGGTAAAATACAGTTATATATTTTGTTTTATAGAATGACAGGGTTTTTTAAAATTCAGCTGTTGTGTTCTTGCCCTGTTTTTAACTTCTCCCTTTGCTGTTTCTATTCTCTCTCCTGCCAGTGGAGCAGTATTGGCAGCTGTTCTGTGCCCAGACTGCTCTGTTCATCTAGCACCTTCACCTCACACAAAAATCATGATTTTTGTCAAAATAAAACTCCTTGGAGTATTCATAGGAAGTCTTTACTAACCATTTGCAGCATTTTTTTTGCCTAACCTTCTGTATAACATTTCAAGATCTTGATTTCTTTCCTGTCTCCTCTAGACTGTTGAGCAATCAGCTTCCCTGCACAAGCTCGGGTTGACCAAACTCTTTACAGCTTTGTACAATTTTTAAGGAACCTTTGCTGCCTCACAAATGCTCTTTCCTCATTATCTGTAAACTTTCTTCCCCAGTTGCTTCCTCTGCTATACTTTGTGTTGGACTGCTTGGTTTTGTAACAATGCAGGTATTGGGGGCAATGAGGGAGGCTTTAACAGGACAGAACTCCCCGTGGCTCTGTGATGCTGGTGGTTATGTCTTAGAAGCTGGCACTTGCAAACTTGTCTCTTACACTAGAAATTGTAATTCCACTTCACAGCCAAAGTTTTGTCTCTCAGTAATGTACAAGGGACAAGTAATTAGCCTGACATTTTTTAAATTGAAAAGTATTTACTAGGCAATTGCTTCATTTAATTAAAAACTCTACTGCTGAAAAAATAAAATCATTAGTCTTAAAATTATGAGGTTATTTGTTGAACACCTGTTACCTGAAGAAAATAAAACCTGAACATGAGGTCAAATCAACCAGAATTTTGGTTTATAATGTTAAGAAGTGGAATGTTCTCACATGGTACTTGACAGAAAAGGATTGTTTGTGAGCCAAGGCTTAGCAGGCAGCAGTAGCATCGACAACAGAAAACGCAAAATAGATCCTGCTATTGCTGGCTGCATGTGTCTGTGCTGCAGACTGGAGAACCAGAGCTAGTTGGTAATTGGCCAGCTTGAGGAATTCCAGAAGTGATTTTGGTGGCTGATCATTTTTCGGACTGGATTTCTGAGAGCAAAAGCTGTAGACTTCTATATGGACTACAGTTGTAAATTGACAGGCAGTCACTGAGAAAGATGATCTCATATTAAATGATTTGGTAGCAGGTTATTTGGGAAAATGGCTAACAAAGCAGTAGGATCAAAAAACAACAAAATAAAAAAACCCCAACAACTACATCAAAAAATAATTACCAGTTATGTTGATTGTCCAAGTTGTTCTGCCTGAATTGAGAAAGGCTGTGCTCTCCTTTCGTGCTGAGCTGATCCAGTATCTGAGCGCTGAAAATAATCTGGTAGAGTCATCTGTGGGATCTGTGAAGTCCTTAATTCAAAATAGTTACAAACACTAAGCTACTAAGGAAAACATGTCAGTGATATCAGCGAGTCAGCTCCCAAGAAGTTCTAGACTATACACTATGGAAGGGAAGGATTGGCATTCCAAAAAGCTCAGAAAAACACTAATCTTGAACTTCAGACTGATGAAAAATGCACTTCTGAGCTACTTTGAAGACACTTAAATTTTCAGAATTGGTGAAGGGTTTCCTGTTTTATATTTAAGGCAGAGAAATTTTAGTCCATTCAGAAAATAGTCTAAGAGTTTGTTCAATATGTGTGCAGAAAGTCTACAACAAGAACAAACATGATCATTTTCCCCAGCAACATTTCCAGGGATAGTTGCAAACAAAGGCAGGCATTAATCTGTTGTGAATTCTGTAAGAAATTTAACAGTAATGGAAGCCAGGAGGAGTCCTACTCCTTTTGGAGATGCATTTGGATCAAACCATGTTTAGGCACACACAGCAGGAAAAGACAAGACTGTATGCAGCAGTTATCAAAAGGTAAGTATGCTTGACAGAAAAGGAGCTTCAGGGAAAGCAGTCTCTGCATCCTGATGTGTGTCAGAGCCCTTAAAAACCCTGGGTATGCCAGTTTTATGCATTAATTACCTGCAACGGACTTCTGCTTCCCAGAGATTTCAGCCTCCTCCTATAGTGCTCTTTCCCCTGATTTTTCATCAAACCAAATGAGAAAAAACAAAAACAATTGTACCTGCTGCTATGTTGTTTCTCATTATAAAGGGCCAAACAAGAGGTTAACATGCACTGTCAGCTGTAGAAAGGTAAGTTGCTGAGCAGACACTGCCAACAAAATCAGGTTGCCTGAGGTTATGACAATGTCAGAAAGCCAAAATTAATATAAAATGTCTAGACTTAAATGCAGCCTGACCAACACTGAATCTCTCCAAGTATTTCATTTGGGGTTATTATTTTATGCAAAGCAAGACAGCCAGGAAGCCCAAAGAGCTACATTTCTCAAAAGGAAAAATCCATACTTTGCATCCTTACCCCTTGAAGTTCTGCTTACTTTTCAGTTTAGAAAGGCTAGGTAGAGATGGAGGAAACTACATGAACAGTGTCACAGATGGACTTCTGAGATGGTTATGCAGATCTTCAAAAAGATAAAGCTTCTCAGTTGGCTCTTTGTGTGTCAGACAGTGCATTATGGTACTGAAGAGTTTCTGAGGTACAGAAAGATCCTTGAAAACCTTCTGCAAATTTAACTGATTAAAAAGTAATTTCCTTATTGCTGGAAACAAGATAGACTGTTACTTTTCCCAGTTCTTCAAAAAAGACAAGACTGCTGTTTTTACAACTCCATGACTGGGTAAAAAAGGCCAATCCTTACAGTAATCAATCTACTCCCAGTCCCACTTTGTCCAAGGAGATGGAACACATCATCCCAGGAAGCTTGATTTACCTGAGCAGCTTTCTGGAATATGGATTCCCAAATGCCACGACAGCAGCAGGTGAGATGGTAGAGTTAATGTATTATGGAGAAGTTTCCAGTAGGGGAACAAAGCACACAAAATGACCTCATCACAGTCTACAGCTTCCTTTTGAGGGGAAGAAGAGGGGCAGGCACTGATCTCTGCTCTGTGGTGACCAGTAACAGGACCTGAGGGAATGGTCTGAAGTTGGGTCAAGGAAGGTTAAGGTTGGGTATCAGGAAAAGATTTTCCATCCAGAGAGTGGTTGGGCACTGGAACAGCTCCCCAGGGCAGTGGTCACAGCACCAAACCCAACAGAGTTCAAGAAGTGTTTGGACAACACTCTTGGGCATGTGGTGTGACTCTTAGAATTGTCTTGTGCAGGACAAGGAGTTGGACTTTGATGATCCTTGTGGGTCCCTTCCACCTCAGGATATTTTATAATTCTAAAATAAGGAAGAAATTCCAAATAGCTCCACGTAAGTTTGGGACAGATCAAGTCCCAGCATTATCATTCTGAAAGCACAAGATGTTCATTGTCCAGCACCAGCAGCATGACTTCTCAGAAAACATTGTCTATGAAGGTGGAGACCTTCAGTCTCAAGAGACTCAAACTGCTCAGCATTTCCAAACACCAGTCATCAGGGAAACAGCTACCAGTTTACACCAGTTGATAATAAAGGACCCATGGATTCATTCACCTCCCTGTCTCTTGTATATTGTGACTTGCAAGAGCTTCTTTGGAATGGTCTCTTAATCCTCTTACCTTTTAAAGTACAAGTGACTCCACAGAGCAATTGAGAGGAGTCAATTAGAAAGTTTTATGCAAGTATTCAGCTGTTTTGTAAGACTCCTTTGAAGTTATTTCAAATGCAGAAATATGCAGAGCTGGAAGTTCAGGATGGTATTTTGATAAAGCACCAAGTCCTTTCTTCTGACACCATTCATACAGTGGAAAAGCAATCATCGATTTGTACCCCTCATGGAAAGTGTTGCTCAAGTGAAGGCCAGCTCTGACCCTCCCTACTCTCAGCTAGACATGAGGCTGTGCCCAGCCTCGTGAAATTTGTCCTCTGACCCTCTCGAAGCCTCTAACCTCTGAACATGCTCATCAGATCTCAAGGAATGTCTCAAGCTGCAATCAGGCACTGAGTTTTCAGTTTGAGTAAGCTTGTTATTTCAAGAGGATTAACTTGGTATTAATATTAACACCGTGATTATATCTTGGATAGTTTTCCTTTTCAGTGTGCTGAGTTTTTGTTTGTGGATTAGCCTGACTCTTTATTACTATTATTGCTGCTATGGACAGCACTACTTAATTATTTCTATAAAGTCTCCATCTCAAAAGCCCAGATAATTTGTGTGTGTGTGTGGCTCGGCTTCGCAAACGAAGATTTGGGAAGGGCTGTCCCCACGTGGCTGTGCCCTTCCAGCCTGCGCAGTGGATTTTAGATGAGGCTCAGCGTGTGCAGAACTGGCCCCACCGTTTAAGTCCTGAGGTTCATCTGCCACGGCCGAGCGAGCTTGGACAGTGACAGGGAAGTCCTCAGGACTAGAACCTACAGCACCTGGCATTTCCCAGGAGGTCTCCCATCCAAGTACTAATCCGGGGCTGAACCTGCTTAGCTTCCGAGATCTGACGGGATCGGATGTCAGGGAGGCATTTAACTGCCATAGCCCAGATAATACCACAATAAATAAATAACACAAAACCAGTAGATCCCTGTACTATTGGGAATACATGAAACAAATTTGGTTTAAGTCAGAACATAAACTAGCATATTAACTAATAACAATTAAATTCTTAGATTCCTTTCTAGACTTTCCAGCATACATTAGCATCAGGGAAACTATTAAATACAGGGTTAATTTGTAAGTACAGTTTTCTCAGTTTTGGTATTCCAGCTGGTGCAAGTTACATCTGATAGCTCACAAATGACCAGTTACATTGACCAATTCATTTAATGAGATTTACGGTTGACTCTCTTCTGTTCATGTTTAAAATTCAGGGGGAAAAAATCCTATGTATATCTATTAATCAATAATCCACATGGAAACTGTAATTTTTCAAAGAAGATTCTGGACAAGACTACAAGACCTTTTGTAAAAGCTCATGGGTAGATGAACTTTTCACCCCTCAGTGCCCTAAATTTTCAATGACTACAATGACTATATCAATTTTAGCACAACATAACTTCCATGTTAATTCTCCCTTGTAACCTTTGAATGAATGCTCTGTCCCAAAACTTCACACCTGCCCTACTTTATAGCATACAGCAATTCCTTCTATTTTCATTACACCATCTAAGAGGAAGAGAATACAAACGTAGTTTCATGAATGTTGAAAACTTAAGGGAACAGACCTTGACAAAAAAGCACTAAATACAACATGACTCATGCTAAATTGCAATAATTCATTATTCTAGGTCTTAAAAAAAAAGCCACCTTAAATATAGAAGGAAATGGCAGAATGGAATGGTGCTAAACTGCCCACAGCCCATACCTGATTTATGCAGTCTCATGCTCTTTGATTGAGAGACTCTCAAAACATCTTACAAACATACTTCCTAAAAGAATAGATAAGCCATCACAGCACTTTCATGAAAGGAGTCCTGACTTAGGTACTCATGTCACACAACTTCTCTGACACCACATTTTATTCTTTTTTTTTTCTTTTTTTCTTTTTTCTTTTTTTTTTTTTTTTGAGGCGGTGGGGAGGGGAAATTCAGCAACATATTTGGGTTAGTTAAGCTTCTTCTGGGAGTTATTACATCTAGTCAGTCTCTTCACCATGGGAATCCATCCTGCAAGTGCTTCAAAAAGCAATGGAGAGGATTGTAATACCAAAAAAGCACTTGTCAAGCCACTGTCAATTACTTTGGTTTGTGGCTAAACAGAAAGTCATACATAGCAGGATGATGGGGCTTTGCATTTGTCAAGTGTGGGGCTATAAAAAAAACAGTGCCTTCAACAACTCAGAGCTAGGAAAGAAGTTTTTAGAGGTTAAACTTGTTAAGTGTAGCTTTGAAAATAAATGCTTTGAAAACAAAAATTTGTGCAGTATTTCTTTCTATCAACATCGTCATAGAGAGAAAAAGAGGAAGGTTTTGGACATTTTGACCAATCAAGTCACTTAGAATCTGACCTCAAAATTCATCTTGTTTTAGCATCATTTCTGCAGGCATCTTGGTACATAGGCTCTTTCTTCATTACACTTAAGTTTCAAGTGGCAGACAAAGAATGATCTTAATTTCTGAGCAGGGGCAGTAGGAGGTAGCACAATACAAATAAAAGCGGCTGATTTATCATGGGGGAAGAATGGTGGCATATTCCTCTGGAGTTCATGTGAAGTTTTATTTAATGCTGGCACATCTGAAACTCAGAACCAAAGAATTTTCAACAGGACACTGCTCAGAGTTGGCTAGAGATAGAGGGCTTTTTTTTTAATAGTCCCTGATGTGAATTCAACACTTATATCAGACTTAGTTTCACAGCTAGTGATATATTATCAGAAAATGTCCTATAGGGAAGGTTGGATGGGGCTCTGAGCAAACTGCTCTAGTTGAAGGTGTTCCTGCCCATGGCAGTGGGTTGGAGGTAGATGATCTTCAAGGTCCCCTTCCAACCCAAACCATTCTATGATTCTATGAAGGTGCAGTTGCTAGAGAAGACTGGAGACTCTGGAAAATAAAGTGGAATAAAAGGACCCAAAGACAGCACTGACATTATGAACTGACAAAATGTGGCAGCTTCACTGCACAGACAGCAGTTGCTAAAGTGGAAAATCTCCTGTTGACAGGTGACTTCCTGAAGCACACATTAGCACCTCATAAGGGCAGCTTCCTGTTCCAATCTCCTTTTTTACCTTCCTTCCTCTTACTAGAACTTTGCTAAATCACCAGAGGTGTGGGGAAGTGGGAATAAAACAGTCAAGAGAATACACTTGTCATATGTGTTCTTACTTTTCTTTTTTACCTTTGGGAAATATTAATAAAAGAAAGTTTGTCTTTGTTCCAATAATAGCAGCACTGAAAAGAAGCATCCAATGGTTCTACTTTGTCAAGCAGTGTAAATTATTGCCATTCTAAAAGGCTGCCTGATTACGGTTCTCCATAGAATACTGATAATGCTGTTCCTCTCACACAGACCGGTACAACTCTTGGTTGTCAAAGCACAGAGAACCTTCAAAGATAGTGCTTCTTCTTAACTAAAATAACATTTAACAACTCAGCTTATTGTGTGGATCTGTTTTTCCTGGTCAGTCTGTACATTCTTACTCACAAGGTAAGTCATTAAAAGCCATGATAAAGTCACATTTAAGCTATGAAAGTAAAAGGCCAGATCCTGATGCCCTCAATAAATTTTGATTCTGACTTTATTCAATGAAGACAGTTATACATTTGTGCACCATAAAAAAATCCGAAACAAGAATTAAATAAACTATAGAAACTCTTTCATTGAAAACTGTTCATTGAATACTGAATGTATTGGCTATCACAGTTTCAGCAACATCAGGAACCTGCCTGGTTCTATCTGTGAGCTTGTTTAGCCTTACACTGACATAAACAACATAACTCCTGGAGGAGATTTAGTTGCACCAAGAACTCATTGCTCTGACTATCTCATAGGCTCCTATTTTGCCCTATCCTGGCATCTGATTTTTATCTCTGGCCTACTTATTTCCGAAGAATGACTTGATGGCTTTGTGCCATGCTGGCAGGTTTGTGCATTGATCTCCCTCAGTGTAGACTGACAGTGAGAGGGAACCAGATGGTCCCAGACGAGAATCTGGGTTTGCATTTTACAAGGAGACATTCCCATTTTCTGATTGTGAGGGCTTATGCATTGAGGAGTAATAAAACACATATAAAATAATGTTGAATCACATTTAGAGCAGTTTAGTTAGTACAAAGAAATCCAACTTAAAGTGTTTATTCAGAAAAAGCTGTCAGGAAAGACAACACAAAGCTAAATACACCATTCGCAAACACCTTTTAACCAACTCTGGTTGACAGCAGCTATAAAATACCAGTGGTGGATTTTTGGCCATTACTCATTCCTTTAAGGGAATAAGTAAGCTCAGAGGGCATCCTGTCCCAGTGTTCACTCCTTTTATCATCCATGAAACATCCATGAACCCTCTTGCAACACACCTTTTTTGCTTGGGGCATCTGTGTAACAACATGAAATATGACTTGCAGTGCTACATTTTCCTTCTGAACATTCTTCCCGGGCCATCCTGCTCTGTCTCGTTTACTTCCTGAAAGATTCACTGACTGCAGCATTCCAGAAAGATTCAGGTGAACACTGACAAAATCTGTCCAAGATTAAACATTGGAAGTCACAGGGATAAATTTGATGGGATTTTTTTGAGACCAGAGAAGGAGGAAGGTTGCACTGTTTTTAGTTCTTTCTGGAATCTCAACAGTATGTCAAGGATCACTTAGGAGTGAGATGGGGTCTGTAAGCCTCAGTTTTCTATGATTCAGTATGTTCTCCCATGAAAATGAGATGTTATTTAAGGATAATTCATAGCTGCTTAGGAAGAATAAAGGTAGGTCCTATCTGCAAAACTCATGCATAATTTACATTCTGCAAAAGCTAATATGGACAAAGATTCAGAAATTTATTCAAAGATCCAGCCCTTTATTGTTATATAATATGAAGTACTACAAATACTAATATTAATTTAGTGAGAAACCTGAAAGTTGCAGGTAGTGGATGTATTTTTATGGCCTAGAATTGAGTGGGTAGAAAAATCAAACCATTCCCACTGGTCCTACTTATAAACGATGAATAGCTGTACTAATTAGCTCTAACTTACAGTGCAGATCAGGTTAATTAAAAATAAACTTTACTGCATTACAGCACTGAAGATGTCCCTTTCCCTGATTCAAGTACAGATGAATGGATACAGCAAATTTGATCTATATACATTGACTGGGTTAATTAAAAGTCAGCCATGCATCTGCAGAACCAGACGGAATTTTTTATTTCTACGGGGGCTGTTGGCAACTTGGGATTAAGGAAAAATGCAGGGAAAAAAAAGCATCTAATATTTGTTGAAGTTGAAAGGTTCTTTAGACCACAAAATCTAAACCACTGCTGGTGTGAGAATGCTGACTCTCAAGCAAAGGAGGATTAAAGTGTGCCACAGCTTGTTCTCTGCACTGACTTTTTTTTCCTGTGAAGACTATTGTGTCTGTGGTATGAACAAGCTTATGGGTATTGAAGTAGCCTAAGAGCAGTGCATTTTACCTGTAATACCTTGAGCTGATACCTGAAGAGGTTCAGGTTCATCACACCCAGTTCAGTGAGCCCAAGCAGGGCAGCAGCTGGGCACTGTGACCTCCTCAGCCGCTCCACCCTGGTGGGCTCCTGCTGAGGTATCTCACTGTTGGCCACTTCAGATAAATCCATGCCTCAAACTCAGCCTTTAAGCTCTCCATGGTCTTTTTGCCAGGGTGCTGCAGGTTGTCCTCGCAGAGGCTCCAGCTGATTGGTTGAAGCAGCTTTGCTATTCTTGGCTCCTATTTCTGTGGCAGGGACATTCACCTTCAGGCATGAATGTAGTCCTGAATTAGTTTGTCAGCCTCTTGTTTAGAAATGTCAGCAGCACTGAATGCAAAATGACTGAGTAAATCTGTATCTAATTCTTAAGATGATCTTGTTGGCAGAGGCTTTAAACACACCTTCAGAAGTACTGGATTCTCTCTCACCTTTCCAGGAATATTCTTTCAAGAGACCACAAACAATGCATTCCCTAATGTGCTACATAATCCCTTCATATAGAAATTGTGTGTCAGGGAAAATTGTTAAGCAGACCTCTTCTTTGTGGGATAGCCCATAAATCACTTCATTCAGCAAAAATTCAAGCACAGCCATGTCTTAACCAACCTCACAGAGGCTCTTCAAGTGAACCTGATCCAGCTGAGGCAGAAATTCTATTGTAATTTATATTCCTCCTCCTTGCCCCAGTCAGTGCATGAAATAGTAATTTAAGTGCCAGAAACCACGATCTGTATGAAGAAATGGACTGGAGTTGGACCAAGGGTTGGACTTGATGATCTTGGAGGTCTTTTCCAACCCAATCAATTCTATGATTCTATGATTCTATGAAATGTTTTTTTCAAGAACACTTCCTCCAGAACAGCTTTACAAACCAATGGTTGTGCACCCACCCTGGTGGACTCCAAGGCACTACCAAGCAGAACATCAGTATGTCTGAGCATGGCTGGACAAAGAGGCTGAAGATGGGTGGAGAAGCAGTGCTACTGCCCAGGGACCCCTTATTCACCTTCAGTCCAGGCACCTTAATGCAGCACCCAAATGGTAAAATTCACACCTGGGACTGAACAAGGTTGATTCTTGCTGGATTTCTGCCATTACATTGTGAAAGGATGTTCAAAGCACATGAGAACTGCAGGAGGTGAATCCAGTGTGAGAGCAAGAACTTGGCACCTGTAAACTCCATCCCAAGCTTAGTTATTCCCGTGGACTATGAAATACAGTCAAGGATGATGACAGCTCTGGTCTGACAAGGCTAAAAAGTCTGTGCTGGCCTATTGATAAGGCTGAGATAATTAGGCAATAATTCCATTTGTATTTCAGCCACTACTTTTCTTGTAAAACCAGCTGACTGATTTCACATACCCAAGAATGAAGAAAACCAGTGCAAAATATGCTTCTTTAAAGTTTCATCCTTCATGTAAAGAAAAACTGTTGGGGACTATAAAGTTAATTTTAAGAGCTATCACTAGGTATAAGAGAAGAACAAACTTTAATTATCTCAATGTTAAGAGTTTTCAGTAAAGATTTATAAGCAATCATTTACAACTGACAGCAGTTCCAAATCTTTCAATGCTGATGTTAGTATGAGGAAAGGTAAAACCTATTCAATTTCAAGGGAAAATAGATATTTTTAAACAAAACCATAGGTGCAGAATATCCTCCATAGCCACAAGCTGAATCACCTTGAAATAAAATAAAAAGGCATGTATAAAGCACCACAGTGCAGCTGCAAGTACATTAATCACGAGCATACTTTAATTCTGCATTTATCATTAGCAACCTAAAATTGGCAGCCTAAAGCTCAATAATGTAAAGGTAAGTAAGGTGTTTTTCCAGCACTTGTTTCAAGGAAGAGTCACACTTTCCAGATTTGAACTTTATCATATTTGTGAGACAGATAAGATCATTGTTTCAGATAAAATCTTTCCTCATTGGAAAGCACCTCACATTCCAAATCAACTGTGTCTCACATTACAGCAACCAAGCATTCAGTGCTGAATTTTGAGCTGAACAGAACTCATCCTTTTAATGCCAAAGCAAAATCACCCAGCTGGGTTCCTACTTGCAAGCAAGGGAGCAAGGCTGATACTGTTCTGAAATTTCACTGTCAGCATATTTTGGTGTTAATAGACATCTCTCGTTGAAGACATTCTGATTTCCCTTCTCACTCCTGTCTTGATTTTATTTCAGGTGAAGTAATATGCCACAGATGTAGTCAGATTGGTAACAGCAACTTTGTTTTGAATGAAGAGTGAAAAACCTTATTTTTCTTCATAGCACAAGTACTTCTAAAAGACAGAGAAGCTTCAGGAACCTGCATAGTCTACCCAACCTACCTGTAAAAATCTATAGAGGAGTAAGTGTTGCAATTTTTTTCACATGACAGAATTGTAAATATGTGAAGAAGTGAACTATTCTGACATGCTTTAGATAAGGGGTTTACTTGAAACAGATTAGTATTTACCTTTTGATATGGAATCATTTGGAACTGAAAGATGAAGTTTCATTCATTTGGGGTATGGCATGCTAGCCGAGATCTGACTCGAATTGGAGTAAGGGAAGGGGAAATGACAGGAGTATGTTTTCCTCTTCCATATTTTGGAAGTTTTAACACGTTTTAACACTTAAATTAAACTTTGTTGTGTTTTTACTATACTTCAGTGCTCACTTGTAGCGTTGTAGCATTGAATCTTCCCCAACAGTGTTACTTCAGAAAGTATCAAAGTATCACCAAGTATTTTGCTATTATTAAGACACTGGAAAACAGTTCAGTATCATTTCAGCCACTTGGTGTGGAAAAGCAAAAGGAAGCTTATTTTTACATCCTCCCATTAGTGTCTCCTTCTTACATGATTTGGTCTTACTGAAAGGCTGGAGTTGTCCCCCTACATCTTCTCCTGCTGGACACTGCATCATACAGTCAGATGAGAATCAGTCAGGAAAAATCTTTCTCCCATCCGACTCTCTCTCTGCAAAACACAGACCCACTTTGCCCCTCTGCTCTGCCCCAGCACTCGGTGCAAACAGTGGGGTGTGTTTTCAGATGGCAGAAGAGCAAAAATGGGAGCACAACCCATGATAACCCCCCTTACAAATCCTCTGTTGAAATGGAGAAGACAGAGACACCTGCAGCACTGCTCTCCTCTGGAAAGGAAGTGGTCAGGGAAGAGGCAGGCAGTGAAAATCAGGGACAAGAAATGAACATCCTGTTAACACTAGCTGTACATGTGTGGCAGGATGGTCTGCCTGGGGTGGGGATGACTCCAACAATACCCTATTTGCAAAGTTATCAGTGGAGAGTGGAGAAGGGGCTGTCAAGCTGCTTTCAGTGTTGAATAATGGTGAAACCAGCCTGATTTATCAATCCCAAATTAAACTTACTCATAGTGAGATGAAGATGTGGCAGACCTGACAATGGACCTGATAAAGTAAGAAACAAGTAATACTATTGGCAATTTATCTAAAGATCTTAAGCTGACACTACTGGCCCAGAGACATATGACTGACAATCACTTGATACCATAAACACCCATTCCTACCTTTTCATGGCAGGGTCTCCTAACAAACCCCTTCTCAGAGTGTGTGTGGAGATTCCTCCTTTAAATGGGGACACTCCTCAAGGTTAGTCCTTGAGGCTCAGTGAGAGATTGTCCCCAGGCATTGCTATGAGCGAGTAACAATCTCTGCTTAATACTTGGTTTTTCTATCTGTAATACAAGTGCTTCAATATAATTGCCTCAATACTGCTTCAAAAATCGTGCACTATAGTAATAGTTACAGCTACCCATAGCTATATTGTGGGGTAAGTAATTCTGATTGTTTTAATCTAATCATTATCATAATGAATCATTTATTTTTGTAGAAATATGTTTGGTTTGCCACCATTAATCCTGTGGGGCAAAGCTTTATAAAAATATTACACCTGTATAACCCTTTGGACATAAACTGTTGGCAAAGCATGGGGCCAAGGTTGGATCCAGGTGCATGCAGGCTCCTCTCTGAGGAGCTTAGAAAGATAGAAGGTTCTTTCTGCACCTTGTGGCTGCTTGAGAGGGCTTTGTCTGCAGCTCTCACTCTGCCTGGGAAAACATGCCATTGCAAACTGCTTAGAAATCAGAGCTGCAGCAAGGTAGTGGCACAGTATCTGTGCTGCCACACTGCCGGTTTCCTAGAAGAAATTTAATTAGTTCATCAACACTGGAATCTTCACTGACATGAGATGAGAGAAGTGGGCAAAGCCAGTGACAAACATGAAAATCCTGACTCTACCAGAGTTAAGAATTCCAAATTCAGACTTCAGGAGACTCTACACTTTGTTCTTGGTTGAAATAGTTGGAAAGATGCTGGAGTATACAAAAGAGAGAAATATGGCATAACTTGGTTGTAACAATGCCAAGGTCATGGGTTCAATCCCCTGTACAGGCCATTGACTTAAGAGTTGGACTCGATGATCCTTGTGGGTCCCTTTCAACTCAGAATAGTCTGTGATTCTGTGATTACATAATCTGTTTTTTTCCCCAATAGAAAGAAATTCCAGTTAAGACTCAGACAGCTCTCTGGGGGTCACTGCTGGTCCATCATTATTACTTATGCCCACTTCTGCTTAAGCACTAGAGAAGTGTGCAAGAGAGCACCAGCAAGCTTTTCTCCCTTAAAACAGCACTATATAATTGCACTAGACTAAAGAGCCCCATAGATTTAAAATACGCCACATTCACATTTATTTTGTCAAGTATTTCCTACCCAGGAAAGTTTTTTTCAACTCTAATGAGGGTGCAGAAACAGTTACATGGTCTTTATGAATGCTTTAAGGAGGGGAGAAATGCCAGGAAAGGTAAAGTAATTAGGTCCTCGGTGTGAAATTAGCTCCTAGACTGCAGCCATAGAAAAAATATGGAGAAAGTGAAAGTTCTAGACAAAATTAATTGTCTTATATGCAGTGTTAGAGGATATAAGCTCCATAGAACCATGTGACAGAAAACTCCAGGCTAGCAGGAGCAAAAAATAATGATCGTTACAGTTAAAGATGTGGTCATGAAACAGGAGGCAGAGAAACCACTGCCTTAACAACAGCTCACTCTGAGGAGGAACAGTCAACACCAAACTACACTACATGTCAATTATCTGCTTAATTGTCTCATATGTGTCATTACATACACCCTTTAAAGGGTTGCTAATAAATTTTTCCAGTTGTTTTCCTCAATAAACAGACCCGTCTACTCACAATTCATTTCCTCCTATTTTCACTGCCTTGTATTACAATGTAATAGTTAAATTTCATAGCTCAGATGATTGCTTCTTCATTTCTTTCTTCTCCATGGCTAAGAGAAAATCCATCATTACTTATACTTAATAATTGAACAAGCATCTACACAGTACAGTCTGTTAAGTACAGCAACACATATTGATCCATAATTAAATTAAATGAGACTCAATTTTGCTTTGTTTGTATAGATAAGCAGAACAGAGAACTCATCTGAGAAAAGCAGAAAATATTTTTAAAGACTATGAGAAAAACAGTTGAAGTGGCCCCTCAGGAGACATTGCAGCTTCAGAAAATACTTTTGCATTGCTAGACACAATGAATGCTTTAACAGGTCTCTGCACAGGCTCCATGAATTTCTGGCTGTGGGCTCAGGCTATTCTGTTCACAGAGCATGGAGAATGAACAAAACCAAGGCTGCACAGAAATGTTCAATACATTTTGCAGAAGTGACATCACAGAAGCCACTTCTGGAATTCAGTGCCCACTTTACCAATATGTCTGTATTTCCACTTGACAAAAATTGACCTTCATAAACTTCTGTGTTTGGTTTACATTTCTGGATCTGAGGCTTTTCTATCCTCCATCAAAATGCTGATGTTACAGTGCCAGTGCTGTACAACAGTTGTGCTTTGTGTCTGTGTCAGGAACAGCAGCAGGAGCTTTACACACTTTAAAGTCTGCAGCTCCTCCTCAGCATTCAGTACAGGCACACACAGCAAGGCACATTCTTTTGGCACATCTTGTGTTCACTGTACATGTACAATTAAACTGCTTTATCACACATCAAAAGGAGAAAATAATTGAGAAATAGTAACTGTAAAATGCCTTAACTTGGCATTATAAACCTGTTGGTATTAATGGACTGTTTCATTCCCATCAAAAGTCATGGTGTTATACAGCATTCCCAGACACGGGCACCCGAGGAATCCTCTCATTCTCTGGCGAACTCTTTTGACACCACCACAGTCCAGGGGGTCCATGTGACTAAAAGCCACTACAGAACCTTGGCAGTGACACACATCAATTGACCCTAGCTAACTGCAGAACAGGAGATTTTCAAGCATTTCTGTTCTTTCCTGAAGCTTCAAACTCCTCAACAAAGGAATACCCAATGTCTTCAGTACATCAGAGTCCTTGGAACAAAATAAAGATAAAATTGCTTCCACATCACCTGGGGTTTACACTCATTTCAAGGGAGCAGAAAAAGACAGAACCATTCTGTTGAATTTACCATCAAACTGCAAATTCATTTTTATCACATGTTTCAATGATTTGCAACACAAGAACCTTAAACCGTGAAGGTGCCTAACTTATATGTTAAGAGCTTTCTGACTGCAGTGAATTCATGATTCAAGGCCGGGGAATAACAACAATCAGCAGTCAGTGTAAGAAACTTTCAATGTATCAAAAATAGCGTCGCCAGCAGGACCAGGGCAGTGACCCTTCCCCTGTATTCTGTGTTGATGAGGCCACACCTTGAGTGTTGTGTTCAGTTCTGGGCTCCTCAGTTCAGGAAAGATATTGAGGGGCTGGAGTGGGTCCAGAGAAGAGCAACAAGGCTGGTGAAGGGACTGGAGCACAAGTCCTGTGGGGAGAGGCTGAGGGAGCTGGGGTTGTTTAGCCTGGAGAAGAGGAGGCTCAGAGGTGACCTCATCACTGTCTAGAACTACCTGAAGGGAAGTTCTAGCCAGGTGGGGGTTGGTCTCTTCTCCCAGGCACTCAGCAATAGGACAAGGGGGCACGGGCTCAAGCTCTGCCAGGGGAAATTTAAGTTGGAGATCAGAAAAAAATTCTTTACAGAGACAGTAATCAGGCATTGGAATGGGCTGCCCAGAGAGGTGGTGGATTCACCATCCCTGGAGGTTTTTAAACTGAGATTGGACGTGGCACTGAGTGCCATGATCTGGTAAAGGGACTGGAGTTGGACCAAGGGTTGGACTTGATGATCTCTGAGGTCTTTTCCAACCCAATCAATTCTATGATTCTGTGATTCTGTTTGTGCACTAGAATACAAACCAGCCTCCAGCTCTGGCAAAAGTTCACCTTCAAGAAAACAAACAGGAAGCCTTAAGGACTTGTTTGAGATTCCATATTTGTCAGGTCATTACAGCTTGCATGTCAAATAGTGATTTAATAGACTATATATATGGGGGGGAAAGGCACTGCTGCACAGAGGTAAGCCTTTACTAAATTCTAGTGCCTGAACAAACATTTTGTGTAAGTTTTACATTTCATGTGTCACATAGGTATTTACCTGAGGCAGTAAGTTCAGGAAATGTGAAAAAACAACATAACAGTGTTCAAAATCCACACACATTGTCAGGCATCATTAATTTTATAACCAGGCTTACAAGGAACAGAAATCTGAGGACCACCATAACCTGCAGGGACAGATAAGGGTGTTCAAATTCCACAAACCCTGATTTAGTACCTGACCAAGAGGTATCAGGAAAGTGGAAATAAGGTAACATTGCCCTTTACAAGGCTTGCTGAAACATGATGCAGTATTGCAAAGATACACACCAAGTGGTTACAAACAGCAAGGAAACTAAAACACAAAACAGTCTGACCAGAAAAGTCTTGGCCTATTGTTAACTTTTCATTGCCTTGAGTATGTAAATGCTATCACGCCATCTCACACAAATGAAATGAGGTTCATCCAGAAAACATCTACAAGAAATGCTCCTGGGAACTCTAGAGTACGAAATCAGGTTGGGAAAAGACTTATGAATCTATATTTTTAAGCATTCTTTAATTCTTAAGAGTACTTTACCATTTTGTATCTAAAATTTGGTGGGTAAAGCAAAGGTTTAAAAATCAGGGTGCAGACAAAGAAAGGATAAAATATTTTCAGCTTTCAGCGTAGGAAAAGATGCTACAAAAGGACAAGCCAACAGGTTCTGCTGTCAGAGCCATGAAGGCTGTGACCCTGCAAGGGCAGGACTGCAGCAGTGCAAGGACCTGCATTGCCGCTGGGTTTGCAGGCAAAAACTACCACCAACCAGCAGAATGTTCTAGATTTTTTTTTCAATCTGTAAGCGGATTTTTAAAAAGGAAAGAGAATTAAATGTACTCACCTTTACACGCAGTTAAGTTACAGACTGAAGGATTCTGAAGTTGTGACGCTCCCAAGTTTTCCTTGCAGTGTTGCCACCCATGACTGTGCTGCACACGCAGGTTTGATGCCACCCCCCCTGGGAAATACCTGATTCCCTGCTGAATGGCCCATCCTCTGAGGCCATGGGGAGGGCACAGTCTGCTCAGGGAGTGCAGCCCTGGAACCCCCTGCCCCACCACCAGCCCCCTCACCCCCCACAGCTCTGAAGGGGAGCCACCTGTGCCTTCCCCCCAAACACGCACCACAACAGAGGCAGAAAGACCTTGTGCCTCAAGTTTCACTGGAGAAAACTGGGTTGTTTTTTTTTTTTTAATGATTATTATTTTAGGGGTTAGTTAGAGCTCTGAGTTTTAAGGCAAAACTGGGAAACAATGTTGATAATGGATCACCCCTTCCTGCGCTGCTCGTCCTGACAAGATGGAGCCTTTCCTTCAGGGAAGGTTTTTCTCACCTCACTGACAGGTGGTGGCTTCTCAGGCAGGAAAAACACCACACAGACCCTCTGGTCCCTCGAGGGAGAGGCCTCATGCCTGTCATGGCCCCAGAGGCTCTCACTGTGCATGCCCAGGGCTCCTGCAGCACCCCACGAGCCTCCGACATCCTTTGGAAGAGCTGCCTCCCTCACACACACTCTGCAGAGTTCCCCTTGTCTCCTCACACCTTCTAGAGGGTTCTCCTGCCCCTGCAGCAAAACAGTTGTGAGGAGCTTTGGAAAACCCTCCCTGGAAAACCCACAGAGGGTCTTTGCAGAAGGTGATTCTGGGAGCTTCCCATGGGATGGCAGCCACGTGTAGGTGGTGGCAGTTGCAAGGGAAGGTAGAGATGTCAGGTCTGGCTGGGAGCTTTTTCTTTCCTATATCCATCTCCCTCTCAAACTAAAAGTTAATTTACTAAGGTATATCTGAAAGACACCAGTTCTCTGGATATTAATAACATTGCTGCCTGCCTGTGTATGATGCCTATGATGAAGTGTCTGTCTGTGAGGAATTGAGGAAAGCACCCGGATTGATGGTTTTCCTTCATGGTGCTGCTTTCTCTGGCACCAGCCCCAATGTGCTCTGCTCCGCTTGCCGTGGGAGGGTTTACACTCAAGGGTGCTTTCATTAGTGATTAGTGATGAGTGATTCAAAGGGCTGAGAAAGGAACAAAAAACCCCAACCCCAAGGCCAAGATATTTAATATTCCCAGGGGGAACTGATTTTGTCTGGAATGGTTGCTAAAATCCTCTGCTTAAATAGCTAATCCGCTGCTGTTCCAGTGACTGAGAAGTAGGTATCATTAAAAGAGCTTTTTTGGAAGTGCTGACTCTTCACTATTTCACTGGGAGGCAGCAACCTCTGAAAAGTGAATTTCCTCATTTATCTTTCTTCCTTCAATGCAAAGGGAAGCCATTTGGACAGGGCTCAGACTAAGGGGCATTTAGGGCACCTCATGTGTTGCTGTATATTTGAATGCCTTTGCTTTTTATGGCCATGCGGATGTGAAAACTGCCAACAAATTTCTTGTCAGCATTGCTGCAATTATTCTGTAATTTCAGTGCAAATCTAAGCAACTTCTTACATCTCCTCTGAGCTCAGAGAAGCATGTTTCTGAGGAGAGGAATTCAGTGTATGGTATTCATGCTGCTGCTTTATTTGTCAGTTTAATCTCACAATCCATATGCTTAAGGCAGTGTGGCTGGTCATTCTTTCCCTTAAAGTGGCACTCTGGCATTGTCTCCACCTTGGGCCATGGGGCTGGCAGGGACTGATGGTCAGACCTGCTGTGCTGTCTGCTCAGCTTTCAATAGCAATGATTTGTAACCTTTGCAGGTTAAAAGGCTTGCTCTGCTATTGAATCAGCACATGGAGAAGGAGCCAAGAGAGTCCCTACATGAAACTTAAAAGTATTTTATTCCTTTCATTTTGAAACTTCCTTTCACTGAGTAAAACAATTTAAGTAGATAAGCAGTTTGACCAATAGCTAACTTTCAATATTACTGTCTTGTCTGCAAATAGATTAGGAGCCACAGTCATAAATTACTTATTTATTTTCAATGTCACTGCAGAGTAAATGTTGTCCCTGGCTAAATGCAAGAAGCACTTCCTGACTATTAAACAGGATTTTTGGTACTGAATTTTTGCAGACTGGCAACATAAAGCAGATATATCCAGACAACCCCATGTTCACTTCCTTAAAATAGTTTTTATCTTGCTTTTCCATACCTTGAGGATTCTTGAAAATATTTATTCTAATACATCTTAGGCTCCTCTGTGCTTTTTAAATAAGGGCTTGCTTTTCTTTTTCTCAGTTGAACAACATCAGCAGCTGGCAGCTGTTGTGGCTAGGATTCAGAAATCCTAATTTTGGCTGTAGGTGTCTTAATTTAAACTGTTTTTCAGAACCTCCCATTTAGTCCCTTCCTAACTAAACTGGGATCAGTATCTTTAGAGGACAGTTCCCACACTCCTTGAAGAGTTGGATTTATGGTGTTTCTGGCTACGGCCATTTCTCTCCTGGGAATGTAAATGACAATTAGATTAAAATAAGACAAGAGAAGTGATATAAACCAATGCCCAAGTCTCCACTTTAACTTAAAACCCCTGACTATATATTTCAACTTGTTGATTTTGAGTTGCCTGTCCTAAAACTAAGGACTACCTCACATGAACCTGATGTGAGCTAAGCTTCACAGTGTTCCTCCCTTATCCAAGTGTGGTTGACCTTCAACTGTTTCTCATGCTAAAGGGTTTGGTTTCAGTAGTCAACACTGGATAAAATAACCATGGCTGATGGAGAACAGTTCATGAGAAAGCTCACATGTGATTCTTGCACATCCCACTAGGGAGTCTTTGCATACACACAGGATCTCAGTCATAATCAGATGGGAAATTCCCTGAGTACAAGCTGGTATTTTTATTGCTGTCAGATTATGGGAGTATCTGGGCAAACTTTACCTGATCCATGACAGGCCACAAACGGGGCCCAAGGGACTTACAAAAATTGCTGGTTTGTTTTCTGTTGTGTGTTGGGTTTTTTGTTTGGTTGGTTTTAGTTCATCACTTCTTCTGGCCTCAAGTCCTAGGAAACTATCAAATAAAGCTGACACTCTTGAGTGGGATTTTGTAACCCAAACTCTTCAGCTTTCAGGGAGATCTTGATGAATTCAATAATTCAATTACTTTTATTATTTAACTTTGGTCCCACAATAAGTTATTGTGAAAGTGGTTCAATCGTGGTATGGTTTTCAGTTCAGTGTAATACAGTAGTAGAACACCTTAACAAATATACTTTCTTGATTTTATCATTGCTTTATGCCATCTGTCTACTTCCAGAGAGGTAGGGTTGCATTATAAGTATTTTCTTTGACCTTTGCCACTTATGGACATAAAAGACAACTCTACCAGTTTTGCCTAAAGTACCTGCACACACATGTAAAACTAAATCTTTTGCATTTAGTTTATGTCCTTCTTCCAGTTGTGACAGAATTGTGCAAGACATAGAAGTGCAAAATTATTTTTCCCATATCCATCTATTTGGACTATTATTTGTCTTGTTCTCTTTGTCGTAATAAGTTCAGATATAAATAACCCATTATAAAAGTCTTTGCAGGGAAAAGAAACAGTGAACGAGTTATCAACTACCTACAAATATAACTAATAAAACATGGACATATGGTACAGAAAAGACCCATCTTAAACAAACCACATAATTTTAAAATGTGATAGTCTTAATGATAGCTAACCTATCAATGAAAAAATTGCAAATTTCTAATTTGCTTTTGGAAAACATATGGATGTGCAAAATTCACCACAGTTCTTCCAGCAGATCAAATGAAATAAAGCAGCATTAAATTTAGATTGCAGGCTCAGAACTGTGATGGCAATGTATTAGATCTTGAACCATTTGCAAAATCTCGAAGCAGTTAGCAACTTGGGAAAGTGTGATCAGCAGCAGATTCACTGCTGAAGTCTCCATCTCAACCTCTAGAATACCTCATCACACTCATGGTAATTTGCTTAGAGTAAGGCACAGAGAAAAGTGTGTGATGTCTGTATTCCCACTGGAGCACAGTATATATATATATTTACACACACACACATAGTTAGGAATAAAAATCTGTATTAATGCACACTACACTTTTGCCCTTTTCTTTATGTCCGTTTCTAGCCAGTGGAAGAGGATGAAAATTATCAGCCAATAAAAACTACAGCAAATACCAGGCAAAGAAGGAGAGGAGTTTAAGATACTGCTGCCATTCCAAGGTCAAGCTCCCGTGACACAGATTGCTTTAGGGAAGCAAAGATGTGTAAGTACGAACATCCAGCTGCCTAAAATATGAATAGATATAACAGACTTCTATCCACCTTGTGTGCTGGACTGGAATTTAAGTTGCCTTAATTGCTATTAATCTTCATTTTGCTCTTCCAATAATGTGTTACATTAATAGGAGATATTATGACACATTTTCTTGTCAAACCTAGTCATGTACTGAGCAGTGCACTGGGAGCAAATGACTGAGAAAACTGGTGAAGTGGAATGAAAAGCCTTTGCTGCCATACAAGAGGGCTGAGCTTGCTATTCTAGATTTTAAGTTTTAAGCATGCTGGTCAAAACTGCCAATACCCAGGATACTTAGTTTTCCTGATAGATTTGGCTAATTTTCCTAACTTTTTTTCATTTGCTCAATATCTAATTTCAGATGGAACGAGAAGTCGGGTTTTTTCCCAAGTAAGAAGTACATTAAATTCTCCACTGACCTATGGCTCTATCACAAATTGAAAATAAGGATGACCAGAAAAACTATAAGTCATTCCCCAACTGCAGCCTCTATCAAAACAAACCATACCTTCTAAAACAAAATTTAGGACTGAAATAGAATACTGAAGAGTGTTCCAATTAATCAACTATTTGCTTGATTAACTGATTTTAAAACATACATAAAGACTTCAGCAAAATCCTGGTTTGTGTTGTGCTACGAATCATGCTGTAAGAATGTTATTTATAAAGCATACTTTTTGTTTTCCTGTTGTCATATTTATTGTCCTATTTATCTTCCACAAGCATAGATTAACTTCATATTTGTGGGTGTACACTTTAATCTTACAGCCTATGATACTTCAAAACGTCATTGGAGGACCAGATCTTCTTCTACTAATGGGTAAATGAAGTGTGCACCTATGCAAGACATAAGCTCAAGGTATAGAAATGGAACAAAAGTCAGAACAAAGTGTGTTCTATGCCTGGTAGATAAAACAAATGTGAATTTTGAAGAAGCTAAGTGGCAGTTATACCTGACATTTCCTGAGCTGCATTTGATTATCCTGCAGAAGATTAGGTGGGGAGTTTCTGGTCTTTTCAGCTCATGATTAGAATAATTTTGTTATGAGTTCCAGGCTTTGGTTCTCTTGCTGGAATCCACACCATAACTTTGCCTTCTTAACAAAGTTTACTCGTTTTAAAGCATAAATTTCGCAGGCCTTGAAGAAGGTGTTCTATTTAATATAACCTACATCCCTAAAGGCTAATCTGCAATATTATCCCTACTGCATAGTAAGATGTGAACTGCTTCAAAAAGCCTATATTTTACTGAATTTATTCCATATTTGCAATTGGCTAGATATATCAAAATCAAAGCTGTCACACAGAATTTTCTCTTGATGAATCTGATCCTTGCTTTTGAGGTGTCACCTCATAGCATGACTCAAACACATTATTCACTGGGCCCAGACATTTGCTCTAATTTTTTAGGAGTACTCTATTGAGCAATTCTGCAAGTGCTCAAAGGGCAAAGCTTGCACAACAGTTCTCCTGACCCAGTTCACCATCCAGGTTCCCAAGTTAGGAGACAAACAACAAAAGCAGGGAGGGAGGTAGACTATAAAAAAAATCTGGCAGAGGAAAACTAGGCACTAGAATATTCCAGGGATGTTATATATTTACATTGATAGTGATGGAGATTTATTGAAATACAGATGATTCAGGTCCAGACTCACCAGAGGATCTACCCAAAGACGGAACTTCTCCTGTGTCTGGTTATCTTTCATAATACGATCCTTTCTGAGAACATGACCTTGTACCTGCTTAAGCAGATTATTAATTAAATAGTTAATTCTTAATCAATTATTAATTAGATCATTACTTAAAGAGGAGACCAGAGGTGTTAGAGCAAGACAAAAGGTCAGGATATTTAGCAGACCACAGGACTATGACAGTATGAAGGTGCAATGACAAACTGTGAGAGTACCCAAGATCATTGGATCCACACAGTTCCAGGCCCAGCCAATATGCCGCCACTCTTCTCACAGATCCACCTCCCTGACGGATGAGCATGAAGAGCCATTAGTTCAGTGTGGGAGCACATGATCTTGTTTACTGCCATTACTGAGGCTCCTTGACAGCAGTGGCTTGAGGGCCCTATGCAATCCATCAGCCTTTGGGGGTATTGAAACTCCTGGTGCTCAAACCAAGGCAAGGATCCAAATGTTGGTCTGGCTGCTGAAAGTGGAGCACACCCAGGAGTAAAAATATCTGTTTGTAGGACCATCACTAAACGTCAATTAACTACTAGTTTTCTAACAACCCCCCTAATTTTAAAGTATAATCACAACAAGATCAATAGTTGAAATATTCAAAGCATTTTATGATGCTCATCACAGCAGCATGAAAATCCTACTGCCAAAGATGGGCAGTACTTTTATAGAAGACTCTTAATATCAAAACTAAGTAGTAGTCAGCTGAAAAAAGAATCCATAATTAGGAAATGTGCCTTTCAGGACACTAATCATAGGAAAGGATAGTTTTGACTTAACAACATTGTAGTTCCACTGACTGGGTCACAGGAGCTTCCATTTGCAACCTCACAGCAGTCTCTTTCTCCAGAACCCTAAAGGCCATGGTAGCTGGAAGTTGCACCTCAGGCACAGAGATTAGCCAGAGTTACCTGGAATGCTGCCTTTGCATAAGTCAGAGTCAGGTGTGTCATGTGCTTCATCCTTGGAACACAACACTGGCATTTTCTTAACTCTGCAATTCCCCCTTGTGCCAATTTGTGTGTGTGTGTGTTTGTGTCAAGACAGTTAACAACTTGACAGGCATTTCAGTGCCTTAGTACTGCTAGAAGTTGTAATATTTTCTTTTTAATGATGTCCAAACAAATTATCTGTTAAAAATAAACTGCATGGTGGCGCAGTGGGAAGCAGAATTTAGCAGGCGGAAGATCAAAAGGAATTAAGTGCCAGAGCTCTGGCCTACGTGCTCGGAAAAATTGATTTGACTTAATAAGTTTAATGCAAAAGGGAATTGCATGGTGTGCTCTGCTTTCTTGTTGATTTTTAAAAAGTGTGGGATCACATCTCCCCTGCTGATGCCAACTAACTATGCACACGAAAATGTGAATATAAACTGGGTGCTGCACTGTTTATTTTTTTTTAAACTAACTCTTATTGGCATTTCCTAGCTAAGCACAGTTACTGGATTCACATAAAAACCTCACTAACAGCTACTACTTTCCACTCATATGAAATGCTCACTTCTATTTTCCATACTGATATTAAAAAAAATAAAAGTCTTGATTTTTAGGGGGTTTTTAATAACCTTTTTCAACAAAGCATGAAGGTGGTGTATCATGAGAAGGTAAATGGAGCTGTTAAATGTACTGGTTTATATTACCTAATATTATTTTGTGAGTTTTGGAGGTTTTTTTTTATTTCAGTGTAAAAATTATCTTGGTTTTTATCAAGTAATCAAGTGTAAATAATTAACTTATCTAAACAAGCAAGTACTGTCTATTTATACCAGGTCTTGTAATAACCTCTAAAAGGCTTGCAAATCTTTGGATGGGAAATCCAGAGACATGGTGCTTATCAATCATAAAAGAGATTGCCTTGATGCATTCTTGCACTCCTTACCTTCTCAGTTAAACCCTATCCTGGTCCCCTGCTCTTTAGAGAATGTACAAAGTAGTATGACCATTTTTCTGCAAAATCATTTTGCCTGTATGAGAATGTATGTGCCTGATCCCTGCTCGGCTGAGCAGCCATAGCTCTTACAACAATCCCATCATTTGTTTTAGGACATTTTTAATATTTATGTTGATAAACCAGTAGTCTATGTCCTTCATAGCTGCTACCACAGCCACAAAGCAACAAAGGGTTCTGACTCCAGGAATGTTTCAGGTGAAGACAAAAGTTGAATGCAGCCTAAAATATAGAGTTTAGACCTGACCTCCCTTACCTGTCCTTGACTAGTCAGGAGATGTCTTTGATCCCTGATTTTATTACATGTGTTTATCTGCTGGGTGTTCCATATACATCCCATAAACTGAACTCTGAGTTCCATCACATAACCACAAGACCATACAGCTGCTACACGAAAAGAGAATGCAGGTGCCATGATGCAGTACTGGGGAGGGAGGGGGCAGCTGTGCTTGCTCGTTGCTCCCCAGCACCAGAACATCAAGCATGGAACTGAGTGGTAAGAAGGCTGGGACTTGCTGAGTTTCTTTTGGAATTACTGACTCCAGTGGAGCCTGGCTGAGAGTTGCCATATTACAGGGTAGGCAGTATAATTTGGCTGCTGGAAACCAGTCCCGATGTTAACCACAGTAACATCAATCTCATCTTTGTCACAAAGACTTTGAGTCTTCCTCTGGAAACAGAATCAAGTCAGGTGGCCCAACTTATGTATTTCCTTTGGCATAAACTTGTGATTATTTCCTGATATTCTGCTATTGTTTGAAAAATACTCTAAGACAGACAGTGATATTTCCTGAGCCTGGGCTTCCCCTTATTATCCACCATACCAAAGAGAAACCAAATTCAAACATGTGGTGTTGAAAATCTACCTTGATTTAAGTAGGAAAATAGACTAAAGCTCCTATTTATGCAATGTATTTTAACCTCTGATAAGTGCCCAAACAAGTTGGAAGCCTCTGTCTTAATAGCAACACCAGATCCCATTCAGATGCTTTTGAATATTTTACTGATCATATCCCATATAAAAGAGTCCTTATTGAAGGCATAAATTTATTCTGTGTGCAAGTTCATTAAAAGTGTCAGCTATTTATCATAATCATTTACAGGAAACTGCCAACAACTTCCTTGTGTGCTAAAAGATAATTCACAGACCACGATCATGAACAAGCTTTTCCTGTGGAGGGACTTGTACAAACAAAATGTTTTTGCAGTTCTGAACCAAAGTTCAGGAATGTGAATGCTTCTGTATCTTCTCACAAAGTCTGATCCTTGAAGTTTCTCACCTGAAACTCTCTATTTCTGATTCTCTTCTTGTAAATAATGAATCCAGGATCAGATGTTAAACCTTTCTGAGTTTCAAAGTATGTTAAGCTTTACCCTAAAAGAAAAATTCTAAGGAGTGGTATCACCCAAGGGGTGAATTCTGTTCTGCTTATGTATGACAGTTGTTCTAATGCTGTTCAAGTCAGCAGTTTAAACTGCTTTGTCCTGTAAATTACAGCAATCACAAAATATTCTTGGATGACAAATATCCACGTGCACTTTGCTGGGGAAAGAAAAAGTGAAGACAGCAGTATTCTCCCCTTGTTCTTCTGCTGTTCTTCTCCCAGCCTTGCACCTGCAGCCTGCTGCTGTTGGGGCAGGCACGTAGGGAACTGATTGCTGCTGGGACAGAATTAGTGCCTTCCTTCCTCCTCTTCCTGCCCTCTGTTGAAATCGCTGGTTTTCATTAGAGACTCAGAGACACACATTTCCCAAGGCTCACGACCTGTGGGCAGCCAGAACTCCCCTGACCGAGCCCCACTGCAGTCAGTGATGACAGTGTCACAAGCAGGAACAGCAGCCAGGGCTGGAGCTCTTCACACTCCTGACAGGAATGACAGCCTTGATGTGGGGAACACTCTCCCAGGAGAGCTGCTGGGAAACATCTCCCTTTCCTGTTTCTCTCTCTCCTTTTGTTTTTTGCCCAGAAGCAACTTTTACCATTAGAGTCCCACCAGGCATGCTGCAAGCGCTGCTAAAGTTTTGTCCATGTGAACCTGTCTTTGGTGCAACACTTCCAAAAGTAAGACTGTGTTCAACAAAAACATGAGGGTGTAAATACAGCATACATGCATACACATAAACACATACACACAAGAAAAAATCTCAGTTACACTTTCAATTCTTATCCCAGTAAGTTTACATCTACTTCTCTAATGTCAAACTTCTTCCATGGAACAGAGCAAGAACATTTCTGTACTGGGCTGGGACTGTACACAGAAATGCACAGGGCCTGTTTGGTTGGGCAAAGCAAGCAGCATGCAGCCCAGCTCACATCTAGGACCCTACAGCCCTTAATCCCACTAACAACAGCTGTGACATGGCTACTAAAGGTGGTCATGACTACTAAAGGTGATCTGAACAAGACTCATCACTGAACACACAGGAGAGCTCTCACTGCCTTGCCTAGCAGTAACATTTCTGTACATACACACTGCAGACTATGGCTCAGAAACATCAGCTCATACTCCTAACCAAACATGCCCTGAAGTAACACTGGAAAAGGAATTAGCGAAAAAGTATTTTTACTATCACACTACTCTATGACCTCACTACAGCTGTAGGTTCTTTCTTCTTTTCTCTCTTACATTGTCATGAGAAAAAAAGTGGCCCTAGTTGACATAGAAGATAAAACCCATAAGCATGCAAAGTGAGACAAAGGAATTTTAATTGACTGTCACTTTTATTAGTAAGAGACAAAACTCCCAGGCTGAATGCTAACAGCTTTTTAACTTAGTTTCATAATAACCATTAGCTCCTGGTGCTTTATAAAGGTTATCAAGAACCTTGCAGGTAATTAACATCTCACTGAATATATCTCAGTAAAACAACTGAAAATGGTAGCATATAAACAGAGAGAGTAAATTATGCAACCACCTTCCACTCTGGTACTGGTAATGCAGAAGGAGAGCTACATTTTATCATATACACAACAATAAGGTCTGTTCACTGCATTTCAGCCAACCATGGGGAACTCACCTTTCATTGTGGTGACAGATCATATAAATCCAGATATCAACAGAAGGCCAAAAAACCAGCACAGAAGCAACCTGTTAAGTACAGGTTACCTTACTTCCCAAGGCCCGGTGCTGGGCAAGTGAAGATGTAACCCCAGACACAGCATGTCATGTCACCTTTGTGATTTTCTTCACTGTGAAAGATGCTGACTCCACCTGTTACACTGAACAACTCTACAGATCAACAGTTACGGGAAAAGGTTTTCCTTATGGGCATGTGACTGTTTTGTTTGTTTTGAACTAGAAGATGCAGGAACTGAGGTGAAAGTCATGGTAAGACCAGGAACAATTAGGTTTTGGCTGTTGCAGGCTTTTAACTGTTGTATCTTTGAACTTTTCTTAAATACTTGCTCCTAACAGTGACAAAGACCTCTGAATGGGCTTCCACCCTCTCCTCTGGGAGGGAACCCACTCTTCACCAGCATGCACAATCTGCCCTCTGGGCAACACCACTGTAATGAAATGAAAAATGAATAACAAACAAAAAAGTCAGAAACATAAAAAATAAACATTACATTTATTTAAATAAAAATATATACACAGTGTTCAATGGACATGGCTTACAGACAGCAATGAAACAAAAATGATAAATCCTGAAATATAAAAAGCATTGAATTGCTATAGTTGTGCTTCATTTCTCTGAACAAACACATGCCATGGACTGAAGTCCCGTTAATGTGACTTATACATAGCCCTGTGTGCTCCAGAATGTAAGACAGGAACATTACAAGGGACAGCTACACAAAAGGGAAACAAGTACCAAAGTTATTTGGGATTTCAGAAATTTTAAAGTCAGACCATTCTTAAACAGAACAGAAGTGCTGAAAACTTTTAAAGCACTTTGCATGCATGGGAAGAGTAACCAGACACCACTGCCAGCAATTAGAAATCTAAGTAAGAGCAGTATGGCTCAAATCCCACCACTCCAAACCCCACAGATACAGGGTGACCTCTTATCACAGTCAGACTCCTCTTGTGAATCTTTCTCCCAGTCAGCACACAATCCCTGTGCTTTATGGTTCAGCTCTTTGAAATACAAATACACTGGTTCACAAGTGTCATCTATTTTCTTTACCCTGAAGTATTAAGTCTCATATCTGAGCAAATGCAAGTTTTTAAATGTTGAATCATGAGTATCATGCTGAAACTCATGGAGTTTATATTACTTATTCAGCAGATGCTACGAGAGAAAGAGCAAATAAACGTTTGAGTGTTGCAGAGTGTAAGCTGAATGCTCTGGCATCATAACAATCAATGTGTTGCACGAATTAGGGAAAAAAGCAGAGTTCTAGAAACTGAGATTTTTTTCCCTTTTTTTCATAAAAAAGCATTTGTGAGTGTTTTTTTGGTAAACATGCCACTTACAAGGTAAGCTTGTGTTTTGAAGAGCAGCAAACTATTTTAAAGCATTTCCATTGTAAACATCTGCTTTTAAGCTGCAAGGAAGTGAAAAGCAGGAAGCAAATTCATGTCTCATGGCATTGCCTATACAGTACATTTCTTTGCAAAAAAAAAAGAGCATAAATATAGATATCAATGGTTTCAAGTTTACAATTTAGCCAACTGACATAGTACATGTTTAAGACTATTAACTGATTACATACATTAATTCACACAAAGAATTTTGCTGCATAGTTTTTAATGCAATTGCTTTCTTTATTACACCAGTTGATATTCAGTGCATTTTCTGCTTTTTATAAATGGACCATAGGATTTCCTGGAACTTGTGTTTAACCTAGAAATAAAAATAAGTTTTTCCTGAAACTCTTAATAGGCATATTCTACAGTGGGCTTCAAAATGATGTGTTGCACTTCTTTATACCTAAATTACTAGTGGAGATTTAGAACACCATTACAATTTATTCCACTGCAAATAAGTAAATTTTCATCACGAGTGATTGATTTAGACACAGAAAGTGTTTGTTAATTTCCCAATGTCACTTATGTAATGGCAAAATTCAGACAGTATAAAAATTAACATTGCAAAGGACTTCATTAAGGCTCTTATTTAGCATTTTGTTCCAGCTGTCCTCCTAAATTATTTGATCTTTATACCACAGACATTTCTAGTATTCCATCAAAATACACAGCTTCACATAGACAAAAATCAGATAACATAATGGAAAATTTCTGCTTCCTAATTGCTCCATAAAAGCCAAAGCATAAACATTAACAAGAACGTGTTTTAAATTCCTCAAAAGAAGACATCAGAAAAAAAGACCTGCCTGCTTACAAATGTCAGGCCTATACATGTTATGTATTATAACAATATTACAATCATCTCTGAGAAAAAATTATTTAACTTTCTTTTCCTTAGTTTTTTAGCCATTTTATACTAGGTCTCCATTTAGATCCTAGTGTGTGGTACAAACCCCCCATATAAGAATGTAATGCATTGTAGAAATATTCAAAGCTAGAAGCCCTTATTTGAGGATTCCTCAAGACAGATCCTGATGCCCTTATTCCTAAAAATAGTATCTTCCATGAGTAAGACAAGATTTGGCCTTAGATGCCAGATACAGTTTTGAATTTTTCTCTTGTAGCCCTTGAGAACTGCCTTCCCCTCAAAGCAGATTATTTTATACCTTACAAAAGGTAAGGCACAAAGGTAAGGTAAGGTACCTTACAAACTCTTACAAATGTTCTGAGAGCAGATACAGAACATTTTCTGCAAATCTGCCACCAAACCCAGCGTGATTACCTTAACCCTTTGCAAAACAAATAATGTAGTTTGCTTACAAAAATTAGTTTATTTAACTCCTTTGATATTCAGAGAGAGACCAAGATTTTGTGCAAGCACCCAGGGATGATTTAACTCCTGTCTTAGGCATTCAAACAATGTGCAGGGCTTGAAGAACCTGCTACAAAGAGTAATGTAACTAATGCTCCAAGCAACATAACTACCAACCTGCAGCAAAATCCACTTTGTTTCTTCATTAATACAAACCAGCAAACCCAATAATTTTGAATCCACGATCAGCTGACAGCTCAGCTGGTGGCACTGCCTTTGCCTACATGGACCCCAGTAGCCCATGGCAGGGAATGGCCAAACAAAACACCTGAGCCTGTTTCAGTACTGAAGCAACAAGGCGCTCATAACCTACAAAAAGATGTTCCAATCAAAAAATTTGTGTGAAAATTTTCAGTCTTATTTAGCACAAAACCCAACCTGTTGTTCTACAGAGGCCCAAGTACAGTGAAGTTTCACTGCAGCCAGTTGATGGGGGTTTTGGTTTTTTTCCTTAATTATCATTAGCAAAACAAATATTATTTTATTTCACAAGAACATACTGTGAGTGGCTGTTAAAACAAAAAGGACAGTAATCCAGTGCTGACTTTTCTTCTCCCTCACCAAAATCACAGCTTTAATGTGAAAAACATCTTCAATACAAAAGTAACATCACAGTGACAATTTAGAACCCAAGCAAGATTAAAATGCTGAGGCAAAAATCTTCAAAGACTATTTGCTGATAAGAAAATCTAGATAATTTCATATTTTGAACTTGATAAAATGCCCACGGGACTCAGACAAAGATATCCATAGCACCAACCAGTGAATACCATCCCCTGCAGACTTTTGCAGGTTGTTTCAGAATTAGTGGGAAGGCTGAAATTCTGTATTGTATATCGGGGGGGGGGGGTTGTTTCAGAGAGATCTGAGGAATTCATCACTATCTTTAAACTGCACATGCAGGGGGTTTTAAGCTCATAACAAACATGCAGACAGTGAGGGCTGGTGTAACAACCTGACAGAACAAAATATTACCTTCTTAGGAAGGTTTACGTTCCATAAATCCACAAAGAAGTGCTTTACAGATCAGGTAAGTTATAGTTAAAGGCCCAAACACTAATATATGCACATATCCATCCATCCAATAAGTATTGTCCACTTCTACTGGTACATGACAAGAAAAATTAAGGCATTGTTCTCATCTCTCTGAGCTTATCTGTGATGCAACACCAACCCTTCTGACAACTATTGAATTAAAACATTAAGAGAGCAAGGAAGTAACTCGTCGAAGCACATTTATATAATAGAAATAAAAAAATAATGCAACAAAACACTATTTACATTGTCTATTTTACTTTGATTTAAAAAGTTCCAATTAGTTAATGTATTGTATAGGTGAATTTCTGGCTCCACTGAAGTCAACGAGTATTAGAACAAAGATCTCTTTTTGATGTTTCCCTACAAGCCCCAAAGCCTGATCTTGCAAATATACAACAGGGACTTAATTTTAGCCATGTGATAGATCATTTCCATGTGATCACTCAAATAGAATTTGCAAAAATGGGCTCTTCAATTCTTACTGTTAAAGTTACAGCTTTATACCCAGTCATGAGCATTAATGAATTAAAAAACCCCAAACAAATTATAACTCATGACACATCAAAATGTCTTTTACTTTCATAGGAGTAAGGAAACATTAACTTCCTTATCCACGGCAATTACAATTTCCTATAGATGTTCAAATTCCCAGGACAGTTTCATTAGGATAAATTTCTCATACTTCTACTCTACATATGAAAATGAATGCACTACATAAAGGTCAGAAACCAGTGAATACCTGGGGGTTTTAAATTGTATTTCTCTCTGGGAGGCTGAAGAAGGGAATAAATAGATGCAATTAGAAAACACAAATGTTCTTTGCAAGATAAATTGCAGGACTAACAGAAGCTGGCAGAACATTAACATAAATTTTTAAAGCTGATAGTTCTTCATCCCAGAGTGTCTACCTGCAGCATTACAGATTTGATATAAATCAGCTGCAGTGGCTAACTAGTCCTAATACAGCAGTTTACTCACAATTATAATATTTATTTTAGGCTCTGTAATAATATACATCTTTTTATAGCCTAAAGATATATTAACTCCTGTATGTACAACTCATTTTCCCTTCTAGTAAAGAAAATTTACTTTTAAGGGTTTACAGTAAATGGGAGGTCAAATTCAGGTCACCTTACTTGTAAAATTAATCCCTTTGATTTCAGTGTGATTTATGTGAAAGTGAAATAAGTGGTATTTGGCTGTGGTACAGCAAGTCAAGAATGACACATCCAAATGAACTGCAGGGAATCAGAATGGAATTACTGAAATTACAAGCTGAAATTACTAAAAACATATTACGTAAAGAAGCTAAGTGTAATTACCAAAATTATATTTATCCCAGATATTAACATTAGCATCTTTCATAAACATTTCGGCAAAGGATTTAATTAGTGATCAAGACCTCAGTGCTCTGCTGGTTCCAGAAAATACTGTTTCCAGCAGTAAGAGACCCCTTAAATCAAATATCAGGTTTTGGTTTGGAGTCAGAATGCCACCTTCCAGATTGCTAACCTCAGTTCCTACAGCAAATGCCATTTCCCTTTTTAATCTTCATCAAATGACCCAAAAAACTAATTCCAGCTGGCTTATGCGCCATACTAAGCTTCAACTTCACAAAGATAACTTGAATATATGTGGAGAATATCCAGTCCATTGCTTATTCGTAGTAATTTAGTTCATAACAACTCACCAGAGTTATTTTAATGTAAACCGATAAAACCTGATCCAAATAACACCTCAACTGGTTATACATTCCCAATTATTACGTCATGAACAGAGGTTGGTATAGTCGCTAATTAGCGAGCTGTATGTTCCTGATTGCACTTTTGTTAAACTTAGGTGTCAGCTTTTCCATATGTCCCCTCTGGAGGTCTGTAGTACTTTGGGAAAGCCATCAGCTGTAGCATGTTGAATGCATACTTTCTGCATTTGACATTCTTCAGTACATTCTCTATGCGGCATCCTTCTCTAGTGAGAGGGGGAAAAAGGACAACTTCATGAAACACAGAATAAAGAAATATGCTTTATTTGTTCATTGCAGAGTTTCAGCAACAGTTGAATAAAAATAACAAAGATTCAACTCTACATTTCTGTTTTCCACAAGTGATGATACATCTTACAAAATTAAATCCAAGGCCAGGCCCAGTACAGTTATTGCCCTCAGAAATAGGTGATAAGATTTTCCATCCCCCCTAATATATTTGCCCTTGAGGTTTAAAGTTTAGTAAAAAAAAATTAAATACTTTAATGATACATTTTGCTCTAATTCCAGAAATATATTTCCCTTTTAAATATTTTCATACTTTTTTTTTCAATTTGTTTGTTATATATGTGCGAGTATACATTGCCCTAAAAATGCGTATTCTAGGAATAAGGCATTTTATTAAGTCTGGCCCTAGAGATTTGTGAAGGAAAGTTTCATCTCTGTTTCATTTCCTGTATGTTCAGCTTTGCAATGAAAAAAAAAAAGAGAGAATGGCTTTTCAAACAGCCCAATCCACCTCACTGCTTTATAAAGGAAGGATGTTCATTCACATACAGTACAAAAGTCACAAGTGCCAAAGTGGTGCATCAAGACATAAACAGGACTTTGTTAAAAAGAATATAAAAGTGTCTTGAAAGCAGAAGCAACTAAAGCAACAATAACAAACAGGTTAATTTCGTTACAAAACAGAACTGATTCTATTCCATTTAGTTACTCCACAGAAAGGGGTTAGTTGTAGCAAAGTAATAATCATTCATTAAACAAAACCATTCCCATCAGCTAGTGACAATGAAAAAAACCACAATAAAAGTTAAGTCTCACAAACCACCACCCTGCCATATTTGTCTTGGGGTTAGTTTGTGCTGTGCAAATTCATTTTTAATTTTTTTTTTGTCAGACTAATTACTCTGGAAAGAGGGGTTCAAGCATTCAGGATTCCACATTTTCTATACAGTGACAGCATTGTAAGTGCGCTTTCTTGGCGCTAATTACAGTGGGAAAGCTTTATCATGGACAGAAAGAGCAAACCAATTCACTCAATGCATAGTATACTTCTTAGAGTTCAGAAAAAAAAGAATGAAAACACAGTACATTTCAGACATTTGTATCTTAAAGATGAATCCTTGGGGTCTGAGATTGTAGAAATATTACAACATAATTCCTTTTTCTCAAGTTAGTTTGTTGCTGTTTGTAGAAAAGAAAGGAACACAAGTGAAGTTTATTGATATTTGGCTAATAGCAAAGCAAGACTTAAAATAAGCCACACGACCAGCAAGTGTGAGCTGACAAGCAGCAAGGCGACAGGATAGAAGTGTCGAGAAGTTGGCTTGTTATCAGTTAGACAGCCTGTTTCGGGATCATCCGAGTCAGTCAGTGCTCCCTGGGTTTGTCTGCTGTTAAACAGGGCAAATTAGGAACAGATAGAACAGCATTGAAACAGCAAAGAAAGCCAACACGCAGCTATTCTGACAAAGTGAAACTACATAGCCATTTTGAAGGAATAGATTTAAGCTAAGTACTTCCAATATATTTATTTTGTTCTCCAGCCACATGGGAAGCATGATGACTAAGTGGCTAATAGGATATTAAGCCTGCTAGGTGCCTCAGAGTAGTATGAAAAGTTAACATTAAATAACTTATGGGATGAATTATACTATCCCTAAAATGAACACACATACTGAACAGAATTGAAATAAGGAAGATAAAAAAAAAAGATGTTAAGGAAGCAAAGAAAAAAAGATCATGAATATGTCACAATGCAACACTGACAAAATAGTGTCTCCGTGGTGTTCACTGGCTTTCAGTCCTGCTTCATTACCTATTAGGAAGCCTATTGCCAGAAATAAAAAGGGCACGCTCTCTTTTTTGGAAAGAATGAACAGCTATTCTAAAATAGTTTTAAATGACAGTAAATTGACTTCAAAAATTCAGCAGTGCTGGTGACTCAGTTTTGAAGTCAACAGCCGCTCCTTTTATTTAAAGGCTTGCACTTACATCCTTGTAAGTAAATTAACTTGTAACCTTTTGAGTCAAGTCAGGGATGAACTAGTCTGCTTCCAGAGTAGTTCTAGTGATTCACTCTAAGTTATGCTGTCCTGCCAGAGCAGCAGGGATACCTTCACTGCCTCTTTTTATTTTTTGTAGTCTTGGCAGCTTCTCTACAAGTAGAATTACACATACTTCAATCCCTCTTAACATTACTTGCATACACTAAGTCCTGTTTATACACGTCTCTTGGCCAGCAAAGACTGATAAGATCTTTATATTTTAATTTGCTATGTATATCTTGTGATGAAAAGAAAACTCACCATTTTTTTCTATGGACCTGAGAATATCAAAATACGTAAGATGACTACACAGTAATTTTTCAAAAGCACATGTTCCACATGTTCAAGAAAGAAAATGCTGTGAGACATAAAGAAGCTGTAGGACAGGAAAGATAATATCCCACAGCCTCAGGTAAAATGAGAAGGGTACAGTGAAGACAGCAGGAGTCACTTCATCTTACCGAAAGCCTGCCTTTCTGACTCATGTGTTACAAGGGAATGTTGAGTTTCTTGAGCTCGGATAGCAAGGGAGGTGCAAGAACTGCATTTACAGGTGGCATCGTAGCCAAGGAGCTGTTCAAAACCATTCCTTGCACAACTTCCCATTTAAACAAACCTTCTGTAGTAAGTTCTCCTCGATTTCATTCTTTGCTTTGAACATTCAATCTGTATGTCACACTAATAAAGAAGATTAATACATGCTATTTTAAACATAACAAAATGAAAGATCAAAAATAAAATCCCTATTATTTGCACCTAGGTCAAAACAATTACTGGTGGCAGTGTGGCTGCTGCTTTTGGTCTACAAATTTCAAGCAACCATGGAGAGAACTTTGGCAGAACTCAAACTGTATGGCAGACAAAACTCTCCCAGAAACTGTCAAGGAATTAAGCTGACTGCATGCTATGCTGACTTTGTCTGCACTGAAAAGAGTAATTCTGCGTTCTGCATCAGACCACTCCAGTTAATGCCTCTGTCCTAGGGTCCACCCCAAAACTTCCTTCCTCTTCTGCTCACAGCCATAATGTGATCAGCTGTATTGCTTTCTGTTAATATTCTCCTTTACCACATATTTCTATGTGCTTTTAAAAACATGCTGCTTACTGATTTTCCTTTTCTTTCTTAACCTCTACAGGATCCCATGAGTCTGTCTCTGATCCTTTTGCACTGCCCTCTCACCCCTTTCCTACTCTTCGAGGTGAGCCTGCTGGTTTCAGCTGATCCCCACCATGCCCACAAAGGAGAGCTCCAGCTCAGACCTCAGTCCCATCTCCTCCCTCCCACCCACAGAGTGCAGGTGCTTTCAGTTTGCCCCCTCAGGTGTCTTCCATCACACACATCATATGTGCACCTATGGCTGAGCAGATGCAGAGACTAAACTCCTTTTCCCTCTCAAAAAATCCACTCAGGCAGCAATAAAGTTGAGCGTTGGGTAAGATTGCACAGCCACTGCATTAACCACCATGGGGTACATCAGTCTGGAGAGCCTTACTTTGCATGCCAGTGGTTTATCTTGAGCAGGCTGACACACCTGCAGGTTGCCCCCACAGGGATGAACCCTCCTACTTCTGCAGTGTGCCTTGGTCTATTGTGCTCTATATCTCACTGATAGACAGCATGACTGTCTTTTATCTACATTGCCACAAGTCCCATTAGCATTGGTGAGATTTATGCAGGTGTAATGATGGAAATACAGATAAAAGTCATTTGTTCTGTGACTTTTTTCGGTAGAAAAGCCTGCAGTACATTTGTTCTTTGATATGCTGAAAAGAATGATCAGTGTCTTTTAGCATAAAAAGTTCTATCTTCCCCTCAGGAAAATGATTGTGAACAGCTGATGCACAGGGACTTCTGTTTCACAAATTAGTCACATCATTCTATGCATGATCTGATAAGACATCCTCAAAACAGAGCAAGAGGATCCAGCTCCATTATTAGCTACCTAAGAACAGGCTGAGCAGAATAGCTAAACATTCTTTTAATTTAAGAGGAATATTTGATCATGGTCAGATGCCTTGCTAAGCTCTGCTAATACCTTTCAGTGCACTGCAGTGACAATGTCTTCCAACACACATCCTGAAGTGTTCTCCCCAGTGACTAGTGCATACAGTTAAACAAAGGCAGGCCCTACACCCAGCTGTCATCAGCACAACATTGCTTCCCCTGCCTTATCGAAACCTGTGGAAGTTTTACTGCAAACAGGATGAATCCACAGGGGCCATGTCAGCTGGATTTATTTGGCTTCTGACTGACAGCACAACCAGAACAGAGTGCTAAATGTCAGGGTGTGAAGTTAGAGCCATAGTTTTGGATGTACTCTCCATCACAAACTATACTCTAACAGCTCTAAGCTCACACCAAAGGGAAGAGAGAAGACTCACAAAATATTCGCCAAGTTTGTACTTCACAAGCATACACGTAATTTTAAGAGGAATAGTGAAAGCCTCTAAGCCTGTAACATCTGGAGTCATGGACACCCATCTAGCCCATCATAGTATTTTTATTCATTTACTTTCAAATTGTCCATTTGAGACTTACAACACAGCACAAATAGATTGTACAAGCAGAGGGTGCTGTAAGTTAATGACAATATAACCATCTCAGGCTGCTTCTATCTCTCCTGATGTTTTATCATCTTAAACTCCTGTTGGGATAATGCTGCATGCCTATCAAATGAGACAAAGGCAAAACAGCAGGTATTTTCTGTTGTTTTAAAATTCAGATGATAAACTGTTTGAACCTCAAAGCAGTGAAGCAGAGACAATGAAAATGGTGTGAGGAAAAAGGCCTCTCAAGTCCTTACAGAGTCAAGCACACATACAAGGGCACATTCTGGCCTGTGATTATCAGTCACAGTGACATCCCCGTGCAAGGTCTTTGGAGCAGATGCATTTTCACACTTTGGGATATATGCCTCTCTTGCTACAACTTTTCCAGCTTCAGATATTAATGATACTGGAAATGGTAAATTGTTCTAAAGTAGTTTTTCAGGTAGAATAGAGGGGCAGCTTTTTATTGACAAGGATCCCATGTGCTAGTGGTGACTTCAGTTTGAAGTCATGTCCTACTGCATCTGTACTTTATGGGAGTTTTCCTTTTTTGCAGAGAGACTCAAGCAAGTATTTTCTGGCCCTGCTGGGTTTTTCTTGTCAAACTCCAGTACCGACACAGAAAAACAGCAAAAGTGAGATGCTTCTCTTGAATCACATCCTACAATAGAAGCAGAGAAGTTTCTTCAAATAGAAGAGATTTCTAACAGTTCTTGATCCTGCACAACTTTGCTTTCTTACCTGTTCTTTTTATTTCAAGACAATCAAATCCATAACTTTCAAGGAGGAGTTTCTCTAAAGAAGATTTTGAGAGAAAGCAGCTTTATTTCTACATTTTATATGTTACTGTGATTCACTGAAACGCTTCAGAGAAAAACCAACTGTTACAACATGCAGCACTACAGTTCTAGAAGGCAGCCTTAACATTTTCAAAGAGAAAAGGTGGGATCCATGTGAACATTTTCTAGTCATTAAAAACTGCTGCACTATAACATCTAGAAGAATAAAGCCTGATTCAGAAGGAAATAAACAGGTCCCAGCCTAGTCCTGAAGGATTTCTGTATCAGAGCAGAACTCAGATAAAACACAATAAAGGAATATTGAGCAACAAAATTTTATGTTGAAAAATAAAGTTGATACAATAAAACCTTCAATAATCTGTGAAAAATAAAAAATGTTTCTGCATTGTTTCAAAATGGAAGATGCAGGAAGGAAACCAGCAGAGACATTTTCTATATCAACAACCTTTACAATTATTCTTTTTCTGATGACTGTTGTTGACAATAACTTACAATTTTTTCCTCAAATCTACATGGCATTAAATAAGTAAAATATGCTGGAAATCAATTTTTGCTGCTTATGGGATTCTATAATCTTGGTTCAAAACAAACAACCAGTATTGCTGAAACTGATGAGCAGCCTTAGACCTAAGAACACTGAGGAATTCAGCCAGTGATTTGGAGATGGCTGTTGTTTAAGCATTCACCAACAAACCAAACAAAGTGATCTGTTTATCAAATTGTCACACTAACCCACCTATTCATTTTTTTCCCTCTTGCACTGCAAATTTTTTCCTTATTCTTTTTGCTTGTCCTGGCATCCTGTATTTCCCTAGTCCTTTCTTGTCTCCCTTGTTTAGGTATAACACATGACTTTTCTAATGCATTCTTTAGGAAATATAAAGGAAAGATAATCATAAAACACAAGGCTTGACCACTGAGTTTGACCAAGGAGCAGATTTGTGATGTAGTCATGATGATATGCCACCTAGATCTTGAAAAACACCTAAGATACAGTAAGTCAGTTTTTTGAGCTCACTATGCCGCGGGTTCTCGGTCTGTTCAGAGAAAAAACTTCCATTTTTAAGAGGTGGCCAGAAGGAGCAGGGTTACTGGAGGCTCAACTGTGGGCAGGGTGCAGATTCCAAGCACCATTACGGACAGGCCATAATGGTTCAGTGAGAAGCAACAGATTAATAAATACACTGTCTTTGCAGTAGGATTTGAGGCAAGGAGACATTTGGTCTTATAACCACACCCAGGAAAACCCTACTGTCTTGTGTGATCACATTAACAGACAGTTTCTTTGGAAAGGATGCTGAAGGCAAAATTCACTTTACACAGTTCCTCTTTCCCTCTGCTATGTACGTTTTCTCCTTGAAGTCAAAATAACTATAAATGGGCAAATTTCCAACCTACTTTATCATCTTAGCTATTTGGGGATTTCCCAGGGCAAGTGAAAGAGAAGCACATCGTGCACCTGCAGGCAACAAAACAGCACAACTCCCTCCAGCGTTGGGCTATGGGAACATCTCCCTGAAATCCTGCTCCTTCCTGAAAGGTGTGGAGTCTTCCAGATAGAACCAGGTACTCACAAATCATCATGTGTCTCCTCTAGATTAAGAGTAAGACCTCGAGTTAATTCTGAGATAAATTAGGAAAATACCCATATTTTAAAAAAAGCACAAAAATGCATGCTTATCTATTCTTTACTTTTATGCAATGACAAAACATCAGAGCACCATTTGTTCGTTCATGATTACAATTAAAAATAGCAAAATTAATTCTCAAGTTAGGTATTTTACTATTTAACAAAATTTGAGAACAGAGCTAGAGTTTGATTACTGTTTGGCACAGAATAAATTTCCTGAAAAAACAGTACAGGTTAACTGTGCATGATAACAGATTGCACCTGAAAGTTTCAGACCAAGAAGATGTAAGGTCTGAGAGAAATCTCTCTTGAATTCTTGTTTATGAAACCAATTTCTGTTTCATTATTGTCCTACATTAGAGAAAGTCAGAAAAAAAAAAGGTTGAAATACTAAATTTCAGGTTAAACATTTTTAGTTTGTTTAGACAGCATTTCAGACAGATTTAAAAAAAAAAACCAAACAAAAACACCCAAACCCAAAACTAACCATAAAATAACCACGAGAGCCAAAACAAAAAATAAAAAAACCCAAACCCCCAAACCCCCAGAAAACAATTTCCAGTTTGGCTCACTCTTTCCTAAAATTGTTGGTTCACCACAGAGCAAACCCTCTACTGTTTGTCTATGTCTACTTTTAACAGACAGTTAACTCTGGCAAATACATGAAAGGGCAGTTTCAAGCTTTATATCTACTATGCATAAAATGTTATGTATAACATCAAAACATATTTGATAATATACATCTCTGCCAGTGATAATCCCAGCACTTCAGAGATCTCTCCTGATTGCAGAAGAATTGATATTTTCCTTTGTGACTGACACAGAATGACTGCAAAAATGTTTTTCCCATTCTGCAAGAATGTGGTAAAAAGTAACATTGACAAAGTTCATACAGTGAAAATATAAAAAGTAGATATTAAAAAAATTCAGTTAGAATCAGAATCCATTTTTGTCACTGGTATGTTTAAGATATCTACATTAGCAGCTAAATCCACCTTCAGCAATTTGCCATTGCTGCAGATGAACAGGAAAATCAAGTTGACTTTATGTGCCTATAACCCCTTATCTGCCAAAATGGACAACCAGATGACACCATATGAGAACAGTCTCTTGGTCATGCCAACTTCCAAATTGCCCTGGAACCACCTGAGAGTGCACTAAAATCTGCCAAAACCAGGCCAGGAAATATTTAATAATTTCACTGTATAAAATCACTAAGATCATGCTCTAGAACAAATCCCCAGTGGTTTTTAATTTACAAGTTTGGGCAGAGGCTTTGAGTCCTGAAAAGTCATTCTGGGACTGTGTGAGAGATTAGCTTCAGAACTGAGAAGTGGTGGGTTTGCAGGAGAGACTCTTCTTTACCTGTCAAAACAGCTGAGCGGTTTTTGAAACATGATTTTCACCTCTATTGTACTCCAAGTAAAGGTTTTGCTGTTTCATCCTGCTATTTACCAATACTGCTGGGCAGTATTACACATCAATTCTACAAAGGTTTCTCTTTCTGTCAAAAAATATGGTTCTAATAATCTTCCTAGACACTCTTCTGTAAAGTAGTAGGATTACATATATATGGGAAATTCTCAGGACAAAATTGCAAAATCTTTCCTGACCAACTTCTACTGCAAGGTTTGAAATTCAGTCCAGTGTACAACCAACATTAAAGCAAATGTGATCTATGTCTTTATGCAGGAAAACAAGCAAACAGAAACCCACAGGTTTTACCTTCAGGTAAGTTTTCAATACCCACGACATTTCCCTTCCATAAGGTTATTATGGCACTAGTTTAATTGGTTAGTGAGTCACACTGATTTCCAGTCTGTTTCTGTCATAGCAAGGACGTTTTACAAATATGTGATTATACATCTAGCTCACAGAGCTCAGTGAAACATAAACCCATGAAAATATCTCTCTTTCATATATCTAATCAGGTTTAAATGCCTTCTGTTGACCATGACAAAAAACCCAAACCCTTCATGAATCATCCCTTTTCTTTTGGCAAAGATTTTTTTTAGTCTTTTTTCACATGGTGAGGACAAGTGGTAAAGCTGATTTAAGAGGCAGAAAGGGCTTGCTGTACAAGTGAACAGTCATGCATGAAGAATGATGCCTAAAATCTGACATTAATTTCTAGATGGTCAAATCTACGGGTAAGATGATGAAATTAAGGTCAGAAAACTGCTGGTGTAAACAAAGGATCATTTAATCTATGTTAAATTTGTAATTTGGGTCACTTTAAGTGAGGCAGGCATTGAACAGCAGTAAGTATAAATTTGAATGCTTCAACTTACTGCTTTTACCTCCACCTTCAGTTTGAGACACACAAAAGAAAGAATGTGACTGCTTCTGTTTAATGACACCAATTCACATAATCTCTTCATAGGATTAACAAATGGGGGAGTCATAAACCACAGGCAAGATCTGAAAACTACTATTCCATTTCAACTACATAATGCCAGTTCATTAATTACTTCCAAAGAACACAGTGATACTTTTTATTTTTTCAAAACACATTAACAGTTTGAGATCGGATCTGTTCTGATCTCAGCTGTTCTTGGAGCACTTGTAGCACACACAGCACAGGGGTGTATTTATACAAGGGGAATTAGTGCACATCTAGACTGTAAGAATCCCAAACACACTACATTTTCCATCTACTTCCTTCAGAGCCAATGACAAGGCTGGCTAAAATTCTCATGAAGTCCCTTGAATGCATTTGCTGTCCTTTCTGTTAATGAGTAGTATGTAGAGACTTTGAGGAACAAACACTTTTCATGGGAAATTAAGAGTGGATGTGACTGTTTTGTCTTTACTTTATTTAGTATCTATTTAGAAGATCACCAAAGTTTTTTGGAGCCTGTTCTTTTCCAAGTTCCAAGGAGGAGAACTGAAGCTGAAATCCTTTCAACAGTATATTTGAATAAAAGCTTTTTCTCTTTGTTTATTGTTGCCACTCACATTTGTAAGGGAATTTTTATGTTGAATGCTACTGCAGATTTCAGAGAGAGAAAATTAGCACAGACTGTCATATTTTAAGCAACTGATGGGGAGAGTGAAGAGATGAAATCCCATACTGTTTAGCCCCTAATATCAAGAAAAAATTACTCTTGGAAGATTTGAAACAACTAAAGACTAAAGATGCAATAAGCCATGTATTTACCTCCTGCAGCCCTAAGTCTTTGCCAGCAGAAAGGAGTAAATAAATTGCAGCACAGGTGCAAATATCTCCCTCTCTATAATAACTCTACATTTTTCTTACTGTTAAAAGGAACTGAAGACCATGGTTTTGCACAGTGCAGTCACAGTAATTCACAGTTTGCCAAAGATCAAAGGTGCAGCTCTCAGGATAGGCTCTGTGAACTGTGTTCAGAACTCCCTGAACAGAAGAGCAGTTCACTCCACTGTCAGTATCACTTAACAATGAGCCAAGGCATGGACAGATGAAAAAAATTCCAACTTGGTTCTTCACCTGGATTGAACAATCAGATACATACTGCTTTTTTTTTTTAATCAGTTTTTTCTGTATTGCAGACTGTGTTCTCTCAAACATGCAATCAGTAGTGAAGAAACATTCTCATCAGAGTTAACGTTACAATGCCTTGAGAACTCCTACAGAATTCTGTCAGTTCTTAAAACTTTGGAGTTGCTAGGACAGACATTTTAAGTATGAATGTTCCCAAGAACATGTTCAGCAAGGTACATTTGCAACTGCAAAGCAGGACTGCAACGGGGCTTTCCACCAATGGTGGTAATTGCAATCACTTACAAGCAAGTAGGTGTGCTCTTTTAAAAATGCTTATAACTGGGAAGAAAGGGTGTTTTACTATGAAAAAGCCAAAATATGCAACAAAATTGGAAACATCCAAGATTTTGTGGAAGAACTTATCCATCTATCGTTATTTTCTTCTGAAAAAGTATCAAACCAGAGGCAATGTTAGAGTATTTCCTTCCTTCCTTCCTTCCTTCCTTCCTTCCTTCCTTCCTTCCTTCCTTCCTTCCTTCCTTCCTTCCTTCCTTCCTTCCTTCCTTCCTTCCTTCCTTCCTTCCTTCCTTCCTTCCTTCCTTCCTTCCTTCCTTCCTTCCTTCCTTCCTTCCTTCCTTCCTTCCTTCCTTCCTTCCTTCCTTCCTTCCTTCCTTCCTTCCTTCCTTCCTTCCTTCCTTCCTTCCTTCCTTCCTTCCTTCCTTCCTTCCTCCCTTCCTTCCTTCCTTCCTTCCTCCCTCCCTCCCTCCCTCCCTCCCTCCCTCCCTTCCTTCCTCCCTCCCTCCCTCCCTCCCTCCCTCCCTCCCTTCCTCCCTCCCTCCCTCCCTCCCTCCCTCCCTCCCTCCCTCCCTCCGATGGGACACAGAAGGTACCAAGAGAGTATAAATCTTCCCTCACTGAGATGGTGGAGAGTTCTCTCTGTCTACAGTGCATTTCTCTACACTATTATGTATTATGTGTTTGGTTATTTTGCATAATGGAAGGAAAACAGTTTAAGAAACATTTCATTGTTTCATCATCTCATGGTGCTTCCACTTTAGATAAACACTGATCCAATCTTTCAGAAAAACTCTGTATTTTGAAATAACTTCAGTGTTCTTAGAACGCAACACTAAATAAGATTGTGCTAGGGGCAATTTCAGCACCTCCAGTTTTACACTCTCTTTATAAGAATTGCAGTTCTCAACGCAGTCAAGTCTCAGACATCATATTGTGGTCCTCTTTCACCAGGAAAAACAGTAACTTTTCTTCACATGCTTCAGGTGTTTGGCTTGAATAACTATGAGCTAGAGGCCAGGTGTTCATACAGAAAAATCTACAGTGCACACAGGTTGTTAATTAGAAACATTTCATCCTTCCCAGACGGCAGTTAGAACGTCAGGCCATAAGGAATTCTGCTCCCCTTTTAAATTCTAATAAATGGCAATGTCCTTCAATTATGTTGAAACTAATCCCACATTAACCTCACTGGGAATAATCCTCACTGCAGGCCTCTCCAGGACTTGCTCATGGCCAATGGATCATGAAAAAGTGCAGCCACCATCCAAAACAGTCTGAGCAGGCTGCTGCTCTCCTTCTTTCTCAGCTAATACTGCATTTCTGTGGTTATAGGACAGCACTTACAGGCTTCTAGTAACTAAACAATTTCCCTCTTTAGAATGCATTTACTGCACTGGTAAGAATGCAGCAGAGACCAAGACTTAAACTGCTTAAATTATCATCTTCCATGGACACAAATAAATATGGACAGGTATGCAATGTTCTTTCTTTAAAAACTCTCAACCATTCTCATAGCTTTACTCTCAATTAACCTTTATTAAAAACTAAATCGGCTTCCCATCATCTCATTGGACCTCAATCTATACATGGGAATTATGCCTGTCCCTTTATATTAGTATTTAATTCTGTGTTTGTTAAAAATGAACTCTATAATATGCTATTAATGCACTGCTACTGGCAGCTTAAATAAAATCAAGAAAAACACAAGAGCTGCAATTAAACAGCAAAAGCAAATTAAAAAAATTATCACTGCCAAGCTAGAGTTGTCTCTCCTTATCTTATTATATACACACAGGTCACGGAGTTGGCTTGGGACTGTTTATGTATCTCATGGGTAATAACAGCCTTCCTACTCTCTTACAATGTGGTTAAAGCAAACAAGTAGCAAAAATGCCCTGAAATAAATGAATTCGGTTTTCTCCTTGTGGGACTCCTTAATGATGGCAGATCTGAGATGCAAACAAAGCTCAAGGCATGTGAGTGCAGGCCAGCAACTGCACTGGTCAGGCAAGTATGTACATCAAGGCAGACAGAGTGTTTGGGTGCATGAAATAACCAATGACATTTTCTCAGGTATGGCACACAGCAATGAAATACATGCAGAAACATTGTAGAAAATGTAAAATATGATAATCCTTCCTAAACTAGAATCGCTGACATATAATCAAAATTAGGGTGGAACAATAAAGGGTTTACACTGGACCAATAATGTTCTCTTAAGTACAGAATAAATAACAACTGAAGAAGTAACAGACAACCTGAGGACAGGGAAGGAGTTCTATACCAAAGACTTGCTTCATTAAAGAGGACACACTTTGTTCAGAAAGCTTCCTATCCCTCCCATTCTTTCAAATGATCCACTGCATATTCTTACTAAGGAATACTGACTATAAATAAGTTCTTCTTCAAAAATAAATGCATCAAATGACAGTGGTGGAAAAGTTAGAGCAACATTTACTGAAACATTGAGAAAAGTATTGAAAAAACAACTTCTACACATCTATCTACTTAAAATGGCTAAATATTTGCAGAATTCAGTGTTGCCAAAATTATGTAAGCCATTTGTCCAGGAGAGTTATCAAATAAAAACGTTTATATATGAAAATAACAGACATTTAGGATAAGGGAAAAAAATGCTCCAATGGTTAATTGTCCAAAGTTATTTTACCCCATCTTCACAGAGCTTTATGAGCTCCAGCCCATACTTGTGCTGCCACTGCATTGTTTAAAAACTGAACCACACAAGCCTCAGATTTCCTCTTCAGTGTCATAAATACAGCTGGACATGATGGCTAACAACATAAACTTACAAGCTCGCTTGACGACAGAGTATTTTTGAAGGACAGTCTTGATTTTTCTCTAAAAAGTGAATAAAAAAAATAGATTTATGAGCAAGCAGTTGTCTGGTTTGGGCTACGTTATGATGTGGTACAGAACATTAAGCTTTGCAACAAGATTAAATGTCTTTTATTTCTCTTTTGGCATTCCATACCCAATGGAGCATGGATAGCGAGTTTCAAGTTTTTATTTTTGCCATATAAGATAATTTGACTTTTTCCTCTCCATCGTAATATGCATTTTATTTAATAAAAAATTTTTAAAAAATCTTACTCTAATCAAGAATTACAATTCAGAGGGGGGTTCATTTAGTTCCAACAGTTTTAACATCTGTGTTTTAAGTTGCAGAGAGTTTCAAAAGCACCTATTGAGGTTATACATTGCTTCATTTACAAAGGAAATTGGATGCCTAATGTATTTTGTAATGCAGTAATACCAAAGTTGTAGTATTTGCATAAAGCAGCCCACAGTAGTATCAGGTGTTAGTCCTGTCTGAAAAAGGCCTTTTGACTTCTGCTAGCCCAGTGTGGGCTCACTATCCCATCTGGTTGCACGCTGGCATGGAGATCAGTGAACTCCACACTACAGAAAGCCACTTTGGGGAGGGTTTGATACCTCACCTGTGCCTAGAAAGGCCAAATGCAGTGGGAGAGTGCTCTCTTCAATCTAACTGTTGGTGTAGGCTGATGGTGGAGTGTAGAGGAATTTCTTACAGAAAATGGTCATGTGAGCGATCCAGACTGTATGGACTCTGTGAGACTGAAGCAGCTACAAGCAAAGAATAAACAAAGGCACAGCTGCTGCTGAGGGATAGTGAGGAAATCACTCCCCACGAGTTCACACCGCAACTCCCCAGACTTTCACACAAGAACTCTTGAAAGTTTCTCACAGGACTCTTGAGATTCACCTGGGAAGTGTCAGGATGTTTTATCAAAACACTGGACTTGTGAGATATGGAATATAACCAATAAGAAATGTTGCTTTATGGTGTGCAAATTACTATAGCCAATTAGCACATAGCTTTGACCCTATATAAACCACTTGCAGTGTATCAATAAATGGCATTCTACCTAAAACCATATTGGTTCATCATGTGATGTCCTTTGCTCCTCTGCATTAGTGGAGAACAGACCAGCCAGGAAGGACCCACCACAGCATCATGAAGATCTGCATTCCATTCACTTGTGATACAGCTGGGGGGGCTTCTTGGAGCAGGGGATGGGTCAGGGCTCACCAGAGACCTCTGACAGCAAATTTCTAGTCAGTGTTTGCTGGTGTTCCTTTGACTTTGTTAGAGCTATTTCTGTTTTATTTCAGGTAAAGGCTGCTTGTTCATGAGCATATTAAACATACATGGCACAAGCCAGTATTTTAGAAAAGACATACATGTCTAAATTCAAAGAATTTGAGGGAGATGGTGGCTGTTATCAGCACAGTACTTACTGCACTGCACAGCTGGGATTTTAAAACACATCTAAGTTTTGCTTTCAGAATGGTTTTAATTGGTTTGATCATTCTCTGTTTCAGAGGATCAGCCTTATCAACTCATTACTTCCTAGAATTATCTCATCTTGATAGTCACAATGATCATCTTATCTTCTTTTGGGTATGTATTTAAATAGGTCTGATTCAAACCTAAGAGCTGAACTCTAAATGGTCTTACTACATTAACTGTAACAACAAGCAAAGCAGAAAATTTCAGTTTTCAATCTGCTCAAGAGACAAACACTCTCAAAACAGAACCACGTCTGGAAAATACTATCACTGTGTCTAAGCATTTGTGTAAGCATGTAGGAGATAATCTAAACTGTGTGTTCAAATTCATTACCACCTCATTGCAAGTTTTACCTTTGAATTAAATTTAAATTGAGACTGAAATGAGTTTAGTTATCCCTATTGTGCTGCACAGAAGATTCTTTGTGACGGCAGGAAGAACGATTGCCTTTGGGATAGAAAACAAAATTTGAGATACATCTGTCACAAAATAATTTTTAAAAATCACCTAAGACTACAAATACTTCTCTAGACTACTGTGCTCAACACCCTCTTGCCTCCATTTGAAAGTGAGAAAAAGTATCTGATTTAAAAAGTGTTAGAGCACTCATGTTTTCCTGAAAACCAAGAATAGTTCTATCACATTATATTAAGGGATGACATTTTCCTAGCACTTTTATCTCATAAAAATCTTCATCTACAAACAACTGTCTTCACCTGAACATAGGAAATCTACAGGGCTACACTTGACATGAAGGTCTCAAGTCTTTAAACTATATTTTAACCACCAATCAATGCACACAAAACTATTAGAAACCACAGTGATATGGAAATAAATACTCTAAAAATGGTTTCCTGCCTTGGAAAAATATTTCTAAAGTTTTTAAGCCATTTTAATTATTTCACTTCACTAAGTCACATAATTAATGAGCAACGTGACAAACTGCAGTGCACTAATTCCTACATTTTGTTTAACTATAATGACACTTGTGTGTGCATATTATCAGCACTGCCACACAGATCAACATACTTGGGAGGCACAACTTTGATGTATGCAACAGTGCCTCGCCAAGGCACCACCAAAAGATGATGGAACTAGATGACCTTGAAGGTCCTTTCAAAGCCAAACCATTCTGTGACTCTACAAAACAAAGTAATTTTCCCTCCAAAGACAGCAAAAGGATGTAAGTAGCACCAGGAAGACAAGACTGTTCACAGGATGCAGCAAGGCAAGTTAACAGGGTCAAACCAATGCTACAAAAGCAAAAAGAAAACCCCTCTACGTGGCAACACATCTCAGGTCACTTCCACTGCTCAAGAGGGCAAATAAACAGCATCATAGTGGTTCAGCATGTACTAGTTCCCTTTTAGAATAAATTCAAGTATCATCTTCGCACAGCAAATGATGTTAATCTGTGTAACAGAAATGTCAAACTATATTTAAAGTGATCGTCTGCAAATTTGCTGATAAGACCATTGTAGCAGCAAATTTTTACAGAGAAAGAGGATATAGGGAGCAACTTTCTCCTCCAGGCAACAACGCAGCAAGAAAGCAAGAGAGGACTTTATTCATTAAATTGCTGAGGGAGAACTATCCATCAACACTGAGGCCGTTTATCCACCAGTTCAGGAGTGTCCAGGAGGGAAAGAGGCTTGAACTGTGCAGACAGCATGAACTCAGGTAGCAAAAGGAGTGGTAAAAGAGAATTATTAATGTGCAGAATAGAGATTGTCAACAAGGTAACAGACATTATTTACAAGCATTGCTATTACACACTCAAGCACAGCAACAGGACTTACATTTAAAGCAAAGTAGCCCATGAGAAGAGACTCTTTTAAAGAAAAAGTAGATCCAAATTTAATCTCCAACAAAGGAGAGGACTGTGATGTTCTAAGTGACCTGGCATGCCTATACCACCTTTCTTCCATTTAAAAGTGAAGAGATACAAGTGCCTTTCTTTATCTTTACTTCTCAACTGTCTATTAAGAAGTGTCTGCAAATCTCAGCTTCTGACCCACTTCTAATTATTTAACTAGTGTTTATTAACTGAAAGGCATCTAGCACATATGCAGCTTACCATGTTAGCAGTTGCAAGACAGGTAAGAAAGTGAAGAATACAATGCAAATAAGAAATGACAAGGTATTAGAAATTATCAAATTTTCTTTAGGAAACAAACTCATGTTACATATTTTATTAGATCTCAAAAGAGAGAGAAGACATCTTAGAAATATCTAACAACATAAATTAGTAGCAATATATAAGCAGGATAGCTCATATTCTGAGTGCACACTGATTACAACAAAATGTGAAGCAGCAAACACTGAATGTTTCAAAGACTTCTTAGAAATGTGCATAAATATACTGACCACTTATAACCAATATTATCAAAGCAGACTCTTGTGGAATTGCAGAATCAATTCACGGACCTCTGAGAATAAGATATTACTGTAACTGCTTGCATTTGCCTGATGCTACTTCGATCATTTCAAGATCAGCCAATAATGCCTTTGCCACAGTGCAAGTTTAGCCATTTTTATTTGCTTTCCTGAGGCATTCAACGTAACAGCCATTTCATCAGCCGAAATAAACTCAGAACAAAAACCATGCCACTCTTGGTTAAACTAGGTGAGCTAAAAATCAAAACAAAACCACCCCCAAAAAAAACCCCAAGGCTAAGTGCTGATTTTTGTTTCCTGGCTAAAATGTACTATGAACAACAATCTACTGTGAACTCTCCCATCTTCTGCTTATCACATCACCGCAAGGCACTTTGCTGGGAGTTACAAACCTTTCTGTGATGATTACTTTGCATTCTGTAGATGCTCTGCTGTCAACAGTTATGAATGAGTTATAAAGGGATTTAAATTAAAAAATCTCCAACTTTGGAGCATTGAGTAATGTTTTTCTGCAAAATGAATATAAAACCCAACATTATTTTGACAGGAATGATACATTTTCATCAGACTTGTCAGTTCATCCAAGACACAAACTATTAACCAGAGGATCCTACAGCAAGGTCTTTCTTACAAATACATGACTGTGTGATCAGATTACTTCTTAATCATTTCAATTTTTTAGTCATTTAAACAAGTTCCTCATATCTGACAATGCTGACTGGGGGATGGGGGTGGGTCTGTGGCTGAGGAGTATTTATTTTTTTAAAGCAAGGTGCATCTCATTGATCTACTGCTGATAATAATTAGCTGATGCCTTTTAGCCTGTCTTCCTCTAGAAGCAAAGGTTACATGTTAGTTCTTGGTGTGAGGGGAAGGAATACTCATCTGCATATTCTCTCTTTGGGCTGAGTTCAGCTAAATTGTCATGACAGATAAGAAACATCAAACATTACAATGTTCTTAACAGTGTAAGGAAATACAGTCAAGAGAGACACAGTCAAAGGGGGAGGCTGTAGCATGTAACTGAAGTTCCATATATTTGATGTTTATATATGAGAGGGATAGAAAGGCCATAATATAAATGCCATACTGTGAAAGAACTTCAGCTGGGCCTCAGACAATTATTCCTCAAGAAAGTATATAAGCCATGAAAGGATACAGAGAACTTCTAACCAGCCTAAAAAAAGAAATAAACCTGACCTTATATTCCTTCACTGATCTCACTCTATTAGTATCATCAGCTTTAGTCCTGTCCATAATATATTAACAATATTAAAGTAACAGGTGCCTGGAATGTTTTCAGAGTTTTCAGATTATCTCTCAAAAGTATTATTTTCTTCTTAAAGGAATAAAAAAAAAAGCTGCAAATAACTGATTAAAATCCCCCAAACAACCATAGCTCTAATACCACAAGATACTACATGACTTTCACAGAAGGGTAAGTGAACCTTCTGAGTACCACATGCAGAGGTATCTCCTGCCTCATTAGCAGGTAACCTACCCAGGAGGCTGGGTCATATTCCCGAAGTACATCATTCCATGACAAAAAGTACAGGCAACACTGACTACCTTCCCACCCTCTGACCTCCCCAGTCTAATGGACTTTAACCTTGGCTAAGTCTTATTTGGGATCACAGGACCCAGCAGAGGTAGAAACTTGCTCTGGCACCCCCTGGGGCATCAGGAGTGTCTCCAACAGAGAAGAAAAGCCAGGTGCTTTTCCCACTGCTAGAAGAAAATATACACGTGCACAACATCCAGGCTGGGGAGAAAAGATAAGCTGGCAGAGAAGTAAGTCCACAGCAGGGCACAAGAGCAGCATTGCAGATGCCCAGCCAAACCAGGTCCCAGAGATTCTGGCATTAGGGGTGTGTTTAGAATCACAGTACTACTATGGCACCACTAAGTCCCCAGGTCACAGGAACAGCTGTACTAACATTAGGAGTCCTCTGTGGAGTGATCTGGCTGTGTATTTTGGGAGGACTCCAACCTTTCCCTTGCACTAACTTCCTTATAAACACATGCTTCCTATTCATACAGATTATAGTAGAGGCTTAAGCTGTTAAGAATGCAAGTTCTCAAAATTATCTCCCAAATTTATCACTGAATGATCCAGAGAGCAGGATAGCAATATAATACTGCTGGCTCTGTTACTGGGTATATTTCCAGCCAACTACAGATAACATCTTGGAAGTAGGAAATACATAATAAGTACATAATAATCCAAATGGTCATTCACTGCAAACAACAAGCAGGACTTGTACTGCTGGGAAACACTGAGAAACAACTTGTTGCTGCCAGCTGTGCCAGTGAAAGTCTGACAGTGGTTGCTATAATGACAAGGACACATGAAATGTCACTCACCAAATCAGAGCTGGCACAGAAAGTAACATCTAGGAACCAGTACTAAAAGTAACTCTCAAACGAGCTCAAAAAGGATGCTATCAAAAGAGTTCTTTAAAATACCATATAGCAAGGTGATACTGCAGGAGAGTAAGAAACAGGGAAATGCTCACTGGAAAGACGAAACAGAGCAGCAGATCAAAGGAGGAAAGAAACCCCATACACAACAGACAGTTTCTCGAAGGATGACTGTAAAATGCAGGGGAAACATTACCATGTCTCTCTTTATATTTTGGTCTCCAATGTGATTTTGCCCTGTTTGCAGATTCTTTCCCCAAAAAACCCAAGACAGAAAATTTCAGATCCAGTGCTCAAGTGGAACAGGACCATAACTATTTGAAGGTGAATTTTATAACAGGACAAGCCAGGTGGCCTTATGAATATCCAACACTAAATAGAAGAGGACAATATGGAGATAGAATGCAAGGCTGCCTCACATCTTGTATACAAGCAATTCATATACAAGACGTAGGTGTCCATTAGGAGCCTCACCAGGGCTGGGGCCAGGCTTGCTGTTGTGCCAAGGGAGCCACCTCCATCCCATGTTTCCTCCTTACCACAGTTGGACCTCAGGTGGTGCCACAGGGCAGCCAGTGCCAGGCCTTATCCCTCCATGGGGACTGGCTGCCACAGCTTCCCTGCCCAGAGAACTTGCAGGACAGCAGGAGCCATCAGACATATGTAGGGACACCGGGGGAGACAGGGCTGAGCACTTTCCCAAACACAGAAGCTGCCAACAGGGCTTGCAGGCGGAAGGAGGAAGGAAGGGCCACAGTCAGGCAGCCTCTCTCCTTGGCTTCCCTTGCAGACAAACAGCCCAATGCACAGGGTGTCACTCCCGCATACTGGGGTGACACAGCATGACACAGCAAGCCAGGCAGCAACAGCCCAGCATGCACAAGCCGCAAGATGCCTCCTCTGCCAGTGACGCCCTCGGCTGCTTGTGCCAGAGGCAGAACAAGGTCCATCACCATGGACAGCAACACCCACCTACAGCTTGTTCCAGTTGCTCAAGCCTGGCCTGTGTAGACTGCCCCTCTTCACAAAAACCAGGACAATGTTTCACAATTTGGAGGAAATCCTGAGTCCTCAGAGGGTGCTGGAGTTGCTGGAAGCAAATTTTTTGAGCAATCACAGGGGCCTTGGCTAAGGAGAAGGAGTAGGAAGATGACGGACACCAAGAGCCATGCCAAGGGGAAGATGTCAGTGATAAGGAGCTATCCCAAGAGGAAGACGAGACCAAGAGCTGGCTAAAAGGAAAGACAACAAGGAAAAAGAGTTGTCCCAAGGTGAGTACAGGAGAGACCACAAGTTATCCCAATGGGAAGATGAAAGTGAGAAAGAGCTGTTCCAATGGGAAGACAGCAATGAAAAAGGCATGTCCCAGTGGGGACATGACAGTGACAGAGAACTATTCCACAAGGAAGACAACAGTGACAAAGGCATGTCCCAACAGGAATACAGGAGAGACCAAGAGCTGTCCCAAGGGGAAGGTGACAATGACAAAGATGTGTCCCAAGGGGCAGATAAGAATGATGAAGAGCTGTCCCAAGAAGAATACAGGAGAAACCTGCCCAAAGGAGAAGAGAACCAAGGCAAAAAAAATCACCCAATGGGAAGATAATGACAAAGACATGCCCCAAGGGGAAGAGGACTATCACAAAGGCATGTCCCAGTGTGAGGATGATAATGACAAAAAGTTGTCCCAAGGGGAAGACAACAATGAGCAACAGCTGTTCAGCAATGACAAGAAGCTATCCCAAGAGGAAGGATACAATGACAAAAGGCTGTCCTAAGGGGAAGACAACAATTACAAATAGCTGTCCCAAGGGGAAGATGACAATGACACAGAGATGTCCCAAGGGAAAGAAGAAAATTATAAAGAGCTGTCCCAAGAACAAGACAGGAGGGACCAAAATGATGACTTCAGCTACAACACCTGGGACAACCCCTTGGACCCAAGTGGAACCCTGACACTGCTTCCCAGGAGGGGCCCAGCTGTCCCAGAAGTATGGGCGCACAGGAGGCAGGAGAGGTAGCTCATCTGTGTGCCTTCTGCCCCAGTAGGTGCCATGGACTCCAAGCCAGCAGCTGCTACCCTGGCCAGAGCTCTTGGGGAAGAGGAACATTGCGCGGCTCTTGTTTCCAAGGTACAAGAGGTGGAAATGGCAGCAGCTTTTTCTGCCTTCCGTGAGCTGGTTACAGCAGCAGGGGCAGAGAGCCAGGCAGTTGTCCCACACAGCCCCTTCTGCCCAGATGGCTGGAAGCCCATGGAGGGATCAGTCCTGCCAGCACCAGACAGTGAGGAGGAGGTCTTGGCCAAGCAGGACAAGAGACACAGTCAAAGGGTGTGAAGAGTGAAAAGATGACAGTGACCAAGCTCCCCCAAGGAGAATTCTACAGAGTACAAGACCTGTTCCAAGGGGAAGGTGACAGTGACAAGGAGGTGTTCCAATGGGAAGAAAAAACAGACTGAGAACTGTCCCAAGGGGAGGACAACAGAGAGCACAGCTCATGTACTCCTGCAGACGAGAGGCTCTCCAATCCAATTCCACCCCTCATGAGGCCCCAGCATTTAGCCTGCACACCCAGGTGCCAGTCTATGCCTTGCCTACCCAGTTGGAAGCCCATGCCCTCAGCAAACAGCAGGCTCTCCCAAGCCATGGCCATGCTGCTGCAGGAGAGCATTCCAGGCTCTGTGCAGGCTGTTCCAGTGGCCCTACACGGTGGGACTGCCAGAGGGTTAGTGCCCTGCTGCCAGCACCATGCTGGTCCAAGGAGGTGGCAGCTGGCCCTGAGCTTGTGCAGCATTCCAAGGGATGTGGCTTATGGATGAAAACTGAAATAGCAGTGCAGGATAAGAAAAGATGTTTATGTGAGCAGGGAGCACTCCTATGAAAAGAAACTAAGTTTATGAAGGGATTAAAGGAGCGTAAAATGAGAGCAAAAATAAACCTAGAAGTATCTGTTATCTGCTTTCTATGTAAGCCAACCAGAGCTGTAGCCTGACACTGCATCACCTTTCTCCCAAAGAAATTCAGAATCTCTAACAAAATCACCTTTCTACAGCAGCAGCTGGTTGCTACTCCTTTCTGTGTCCCCTCCAGCTTCTCAACAGTGATTGAGTGGTCTGCCTCTCCCTGCCCATGTTACACTATTCTGAGAAGAATATTGTTTTTAGAGGCCATAATTTCTTTAGGAGATAGCACGTGTGATAATTTTAACGACCTATTGTAAGCTATTACTACCTGCTTAACTCTCATTTCCTTCCTGTTTCTTAATTTTCAACTTGGCAGTGTTGTTCATCCTGAGAAATGTAGATGTACGTGGTCAAAGCCACAATAATTCAGCTGTAACACATGGAGTTCTTCCCTCACAATCTTCCAGAAAATCTTAATAGAAGTGAAATACAACAGGAAGAAACTCACTCGTGATTATAATACATCTTGGTTCTGATTTCTGGGAAGACCTAGTCTTTCATGGAAGTTCTAAATAAAGAATAAAACACCATCTAATGAATGAGGCAATTAGTGGCGTTTTTCATGGACAACTAGAAGAATCTCAAAAGTGAACACCAAACAGTATTTTAGGGTAATCTGATCACTTGCTTGCCAGATCTGCCTAACCATGTCAGGTGAAATCCAAGAGAACTATGGTCCTGTAACCTATGTATTGCAGAATGACAGAAACACTTTACATTAGAAGTAGATTTTTGGATTCTAAGCATTTTACTTTTCCTTTTTTTTCCAATTACTGCACACTTCTGAACTATTAAAGACCCAAACACAGACTATGGTACTAAATGGGAAAGCAAATCTATTTGATAAGGTTTTTTTATTTGGCTGGTTTTGAAAACTATGTGATCATAGTGTGCACCTGGTAATTAATTACATACTGTTCTCACTGTCTATACTGAATAATTAAATCACTCACAGAGAGTAAAGACATAGCTCAATTCTCTGTACTCTTATTTGGACCAAGATATGGCAAATACTATGGGCTAGTTAACAGATTGTTTACCCTGTCAATATCTCACTGAGAAATAAAAAGTACAAGTGAGAACAGAACAACTCAGAGTAGGGCAAATTTTTGATTGGAATTCCATTAAGTCCAGTTCACCTTCAGAGAACTGTGTCACAAACATCCTCAAGTAAAAGGGCAAAGATTCTCTTCAGCACAAAGATCACAGGGAATCAAGGTTTGTTTTTTGTCACAAAACTAAAACCCAAACATGGCCTAACATTTTCTTTTCCAACAGAAATAAAAGATTGAATAAAATATTGAAATGCACTTGATATATTAGTATGTTTTCCAATTCGATATTTAAAATTTACTGTCACATTCTTGAAGTACTCAGCTTTCCTAAGTAGTCACTGAAGGAGAAACAGGTGCATTTCAAGGACTCACCTACTTAACAGTGGAGTCAAAATTTAGACACAATACAGATGGCTAATGGTACTACCTCCCCCCATGGACTGACAGAAAAACTAAGCACTTGAAAATTCTCACTTAGTGGCTGCTACAGTGACAGACTGAGTCATATCTCTAAATATTCCTTGCAAAGAGTGGCAAAGGTTTTAACTGTTTTACCATGAACAGTCCTTCCTCCCAAGTGATTAGTTCAAGGATATTATTATATGTTCCAGGGGAAAGACAACTATAATTAAGGTTATACAACGCTTTCAATTAAGATTCTACTTTCAACTGTTAGTTCACTTTGAATGGAAATATTCAAACTTACAATGTCATTCCAAGAAGAAAAAATAGTGCTTTTTCCTTTTTTTTTTTTTTTTTTTGTTTTGAGATGATTACTAGTACCTTCATGCTAAAAAGCAGGATTTGATGATCTGCACCAAGGTAATGAAAATATGAGAGATGTAACTATCATAAGAGCCTGCTGCTGCAAGTCTCTCAAATCACCCCTTCCTAACAAAATCTTGTTAAAATTCAGCAGGTACATGATCTGAGGTTTCAATATATGCCAAATGTGTGCCAGGTCAAGGGGCTAGACAAGACTTTTCCTTGCTGTTCTTTTCCCTGGCAGATGCAGACTGCTGTAATATGAAGCAAAAGCCACAAGGCAGTGGACTGGTTCTGTGGGTCCCTCTGTGTTGTGACTGAGACCAGAGTCCAAACTCTGAAGTTTCGAAGAAAGACAAAGGCAGCCACATGTGTCACACAGGAGGAAGGAGCAACCAGAGGGAATATTCAAGACTAGTGAAAAAGAGGAGGATGAGAAAGTTCACATGAGACAGTTCTCAGGACTATGACTGGGGTGTTGGATCAGAAAGAAGTGAAAACAGTACATGGGAAGAAGTTGAAGAAATGAGGTACAGCAGAATGAAACTCCTGTAGTCAGCTAGAGAGCATTCCCTTTCAAACCATGGACATCTGACCCCAATGAAACAACAAAATGTGGGAGACTATATCACAAAACAACTGCCAATTTCACTTACTTAATTTGCCCATGTGGAAGCCTGAACCTCACCAGTGACCTTCCTGAGCCTGATACAGTGCAAATAAAGTGTGCATGGGTCTCCCTTTTTTGATTTTTTTGTCTTAAAGACTCATCATTATAAAGATCAGTCCTGTGAAATTGAGAAGTTGCTTCAGAAAACCTTAGATTTAACACAGCCTTTTCAAGCTAGTCTTTGATACTTGGTGCTCAATGGCTTTCTACAATTCTCCTCCTGGAAAAATAGTCAGAAAAAGGCGTTTATTCTATAAGGCTCCAGCAAGGTGTCAATGGCATTGATGCTCATTACATCTTGGGACCGTCTCTCTCCATTTAATTTTCTTTTACTCTGCACTCTGTTGCTATTAAAAAAAAAAGTAGTAGTTTAGTTTTAGAAAACGAAATTGATGGGAGTTCAATGCATCAAAATTTGACATTACTATTACTCAATGCAAATCAACTATAGTTTGTACCTCAGAATACAGATGTTAAGTTTCTAAAGAGTCATAGAAGGATGTAAAAGTCTGTATTGCAAGTCAGGCTCTCCTTTTAAAGTCTTGCTTACACTGCACTAATACTCTGAAAAAAAAGATGCAGAAGGTCAGATGGGCTGGAAAAAGGGAAAGGTTAGAGGAAAACTTGTGCTTCCTCTTCTATGTGACCCCTCACATGCTGCATCTATTGCCATGAGCATCCAGGGACAGGGTGAAAGCTGGGTGATGGGAGACATTTGCATGTGGATCCATGTCTGTCACCCTGTCCCATTCCTCATGCTTCCCAGTCCATGTAGCAATCACCACACTGATGTCTGGTACAGGCTCCTTCATGGCCAAGGTCCATCTCAGCCTGGACCTCTGGATTGCACCAGAACATTGGAAAGACCCTGATTAAAGAGCTGTTACAGCTATTCCTCCTATTCAATTCACACATGTTTAAGAAAAGCTGTCCTCAAACAGCTCTTTAAAAAGGAGATATTTTCTTCATAACTGGGCCATCAAAAGCCCACTATCTTGTTGCCCAGACCATGCATTCTTTGTACATGTGCTTCAATCAGATTTTTGAATGAGACAATTTATCTAAAATAACTCAAAATATCCTTAACTGCTATTTCAAGTGAAAACAATGTGTCCCACATGGAGTCAAATTTTGTATTTGTTGCCATAAATATCTGACAGGTATTGTGCCCTGCTTAGAGTGATGGTTTGGCTTAAAGCACGTAGGATTCACCATAGATAGTGCATTTATAATTTCATTTGCTTGTTTCTGCTTTTGATGTTTCATTGGAAACATGCCCAAAGACCAGGAGATCCTGAGGTTGCTCACTACCCATGGCCTCCAAAAGGGACCGAAACATTAAAATTAAATAGGTTCAGAAAAGAAATAAATGTTAAAAAAGGGGAAAAAATTATTGAATTAGTTTTACAGAGCTGCTTCATGACGTGCTGCCCACCAGGGTCCATCCTCCTCAAGCAGTGGCCATCTCCAAAGATGAAAAGCAGAATCATGTGATAGATGATACTGCAATGAACTTGGGTAAATCAGTTTTATCTCCGTGCTGTCTCTTGGAATAGAGTTGACATTGAATGATAGGAAATATTCACATATTGGTGAAGGGAAAAATTAGCATATTGATGCTTGCAAAAAATTAATTGAAAGTGGCACCAACATTATAAACATTATTTTAATATGATATGAATGGCAAGCACTTGATACAGAGAGGATGATATATTGATTTTTCTCCTTCTGCACTATGCCTGTCACTAAGATCAATGGAAGTCACATACCTATAAACCAAGGCAACTGTAATATGTGGAATTATTTATAGAATAGCTGCTTCAGGTACACACCAATTGCAGCATCATATTGGATAGAGTTACAACCAGAAGACAAAACCATATATTACATATTGTAAATGATAAAGCTTGCTGTCATTGTTTCTCCACATTTTTCATAAGCTAAAGAAAGAACTAATAGAAGGATTTTGGTACAGCTTTCTTTGCAAAAAGAAAAAAAAAAGGCAATAAACATTGTTTAGTTTAGGACTACAAGACAACAATCCCATTTACAAACTAAGTCATTAAAAAAACCCTACTGGAAGTATTTTCCAAAAGAGAGTTGTGCAGTGTACACTGAAGCAAATACACTGAAACACCTGAAATTGCTTCTGGATTGCTCAAAATTCTGGGTGCATCAAAGAAGCTGAAAAGCAGCAGCATGCAGAAGCCCAGCTCTCCAAACTTCTGGTGGCAAGAAAGCATGAACCTGTCACCCCATGCTTCCCTTTTACCACAGTCAGCAAAGCTGTGTCAGCACTGGCAGGAAAAGAAAAAGCTTTACAGCTACACAGGCACCTTTATAATTTTCATATCTCAAAATGATGGCATTTCCAATAAAGGCTGCTTTTGAATCACCATTTACTTTTACAACTCACTTAGTTTCACAGTACTCTCCATCTCCTACTGTTAACTCTTGAAAGAAGCCTTTCAAAAATCAATCCACTCTGTTAGGATTCTAGATGTTAAAAATTGAATTTTCCTTGTCTCCTTCTTTTGAAAGGCTTAAAAGTAATTTGTGGCAATCAGCATAAAGGGATTTGATTGACAAAGTTTAACAAAGTGATCTAGAGAAGATTCACTGGGGGAAAACTGCTAAAATGGTAAATTAAATGGCAAACAGTTTTTCTGTTTGTTCTTGAAACAAAATAGGTTCTTTTAAATGTGAAAATCATTCTAAAAGCTCCTACAAGTAGTTAATGAAGATTTTAGAAATGCACAGCATAATCTTTCAAGTAAGAGTCTGCAACATCAATCAAATAAAAGAAACTACAAAGAGACAAGTGTCCCAAAGACTAGCAAACAAGTCTGTTGACCTCATTTGCACACACCTCAAAACCAGAACTGGCAAAGTTCCCTCAGGTAAAACACAGATTTAGCTGAAACACTGTTATATCTCTTGCTGTGGAAATTACAGCTTTTTTTCCCCTCCTTTCTTTTGTCTTCCTGCTCTTTCAATTTTCCTCTCACAAACTGTCTTTTCTCTGTAATCCCCCTTTCTCCGCCTGCCTACAAGAGCAGTGCCCAGCTGGGGATCCGGCGCTGCTCCAGGGGGAAGGGGCGCCGCTCCAGGGGCAAGGGGCGCCGCTCCAGGGGCAAGGGGCGCCGCTCCAGGGGCAAGGGGCGCCGCTCCAGGGGGAATGACAGTGCTCCAGGGGGCCCTCCAGCAAGCGGTGGGCAATGGAGAGGAAGGCGCAGTTCCTGCTGAGCGTCTGCAGCACCAAAGATACGAAGGAAAAGCACCCCAAAGACAGTTCTTAAACTGCCTGACCAACTCTCAAGGGGAGCACCACGGAGTCATGTGCTGTGTCCCCATCTACATTTTTACTCTTCTGTTCTAAATTTTTGGGCTTTTATTCACCAGCTCATGAGGTAAAAAAGTAACTTGGCTGCTCTTCTTTTTTGTTTTTAAAACTTCCTATGTGAACAGTGTTATACTGATAGAAATCAGCATAGTTTAAACATACATTTATTTACTATCCTGAAGGTGCAGGATATTTTCTATGCTACTGCCATTAACTGAAGGCCTTTGCTTTACAACTCAGACAATTGTACCAACCAAATCAAAATTATTACCTTCCACCCAACACATCTTTCATCTACTTTAGTGCAAGGCTTTTTCAAATTAATTTATAGGGCAAGAGCAGGATAAATATTTTTTCTGTTTAAAACTGCAGCAAAACCATAGAACTGACATTTTTTGTAATGGTGCTCCTACCTCACATACCCATATGCTAATTAATTTTTAATTTTTTTAAAAAATCATGTTTATGTCTGCAAAACTTTTTCAATCCATTACTCAATATTATTATAACACAATAATGATTTTATATGATTAGTTTTCCTGTATCTCCTAATTTACTGTAGCTAAACCCATTTTTTTATTTATTGGAGACATAACAGAAAAAAATATTTGAAATGCCAACACAAATGAAATTTAACATAGAAAACTCAGAATTGATAAAACATGTCGTTATGAAAGACTGCACACCAATCATTCACTCACTGAATTACTGCAGGGACTGAGGGATTTATGCAAGGTAATGATACACACAAAACAATACACCTCAGTTTAATACACCACACTGCACTAGCACCTTGCAAACCAAGTCTACACCTGAGCTGTCTCAGTCCTCTGCTTGTTTACTCCTTGTAAAATTACCTTTTTTTTTAGAATATCTATCTTTGCCAAAAGACAAAAGGACCCACTGTATTAATCTAAACATCAAATATCTAATTTGCCAATACAAAATATTAAGGTCAAGATTTACCCACTACAGATTTAAAAGATGATTGTTTACTTCAGATGTTCTTTGAAAATCCAACATGCAAACAATTTGTGTTTCACAGAACTCAAGATAAGATTCAGTTATTTCTTTGCAGGCTGACCAGAGTATTTTCTGTTAGTTTTGTAGTGACCTTTGTTATGTATTATTCTAATGTTGTGGATACATTTTTTAAACTCACATAGAAAATATGATTAAAATTATTTTGCTATGATTAAAACAATTTTGATATGATTAAAACCATGTGACTAAACTCATGAAAATCAATTATGAAAGTTTTTTTAGAGAATCTAGCACCTTGATTCATTTTATGGTCAAAATATGTCGCTCCATGAGATTTTTTATTCATCAAAGATTCAGGCAATCAGAAATCTTTACATCTTATAATTACACATTCCTGCTAACATCAGCCTCAGTTTCTGCATAGTTGTAATTTAGAATAAAACATGTTTTTATTAACTTTTTTTAAAGCACAGAAAACATTTTATCAGATATTAATGGCAACTACCATCTTTCCAAACATACTTGGCTGTTTCTTTTATTAACACATATTAGTAAGAGTTACCAACTGTAACAAATGCTTATTTTGCTCTCCCAGTATTTGTGTAAATTTTAAACAAATTAATATGTAAACATTTTAAAAAGTGTTCTTAAAACAGCAAAGTGGCTGCTATTTACTTTGGTCAAAATGTACCATTGGTGAGTTGATACTTAAGAAGTTTCATATATCTATCTCAGAAAATTAGAGATAAAGCACAGAGTTGCCAAGACCTTGCACACAAAAAGGACTTACCAGCTGGCGCACTGCTGGTCACAGTGCTGGGGGCACTGAGCATTCACAACCAGCCTTGGCTGCTCACACTGCAGCTCCTGCCCTAGCTCAGGAACGAGGCACATGCAAAGATGCCCACGTACCTTCTCATGCAGTCCAGGGCCCGGATGAAGAAGTCCTTGTGCAGCTGGTGCTCGTCCCTCAGGATGGAGCACTGCTCCAGCGTCACCGACATGGACGTCCGGTCTTTGGCACTTTTGCAACAGGTGAAGCGAACTCCGTTCAGCTTCCGGCAGATCTGAAATGGGGCAGAGAGCAAAGGTTGGCCCTTTCACACCAGGCACACTATGCAAGCCCAGAAAGCGAATACAGACAAGTGCAGTACTTCTCAAGAAGAAAATAGCTATTAGAAGTTCCTAACTCCAGCCTGGGTCATATGGCTGCTGACCTGTGTCTGCAGTTAAATCAGTCATTAGCACTGCCTCAGGGATGCTCATACTTTCAGTGTTATGGCCATGGTGGCCTCACACAGCACCAGGAAAGGTGAAAAAGTTGTGCTGAAAAGAATTGTACATTTTGCTTTTGGTTACAAATTCGTAGTGTTAACACTCTACAAAAACAGCACCAAACAATTGTAGCTCCTGACCTATAGCCCATTTCCAGTTTGTCCAAATGACACATTTTAAAAGCAGATGTGCAGGGCTTTTGTCAGCAGGACAAGCCTACAAATAACCTGCCCTCTGAGGACAAGGGAGTCCTTACCACTCTTGGGACAGTGGTGCACACAATCCAGTACTGCACTGTTAGAGTTTAAGCTCAACCCAAGACATACGGTTGTAATCAATTCTCTCTCCTGTTTGCCCCAACACCCCCCAAGTGAAGCAAGAATGAAAAAAAATCTACCATGCTTAGTTCTAAGCATTTTTTGCAAGTCACTAAAATGCCTACACATACTGGAGCTTACCAAACCACTACATCCAATTTCCTGAACTTGAAATAAAAGGGATTTGTATCAGCCCAGGCTATAAAAGGAAAAGCTGTTTCACTGTTTCCTCACTTTCTATGACAACAATGAAAGCTTAATTGTATGAGCACCTAATGAATAAAGAAAAACCTGATAGGTCTTAACTCAGACATATGAACTCAGCAGACTAACTACCTGAGGGTATGTATTCAGACACATCTGAAATTAAATAGATTTTATTTTCAACAGGTAAACTGTTGAATGTGTGACCCCAAACTATGAAATCTTAACACAAATGGCTGCCATGGATAGTCTACTGTCACTGTACACTTCTACAAAATTATAAGGGATAGGGGGAACATGACATTTGAAGGATAATTTCTCACCTTAAGAATCAACTTGTGGTTGTACCAGCCCATTAGTTTATACTTTGTGTTCAAACAATATTTTACTAGAAAAATAAAAATTTGAAGGAGAGCTGGTGTGCCCAAGTGTGGGTCTACCTTTCCTCTGATTGAATTTATCCTAAGAAAAGGTAATACTTTGCTCCTATGCCCACAGGATCATGGATCTACCAGTACCAAAGCTCAAAATTACTATAAGAATAGGGCAAGGCAATAAATAACAGCAGTAATCATCCTAAGGAACTTCCCAGCTTGGCTATCAAGCAACATCTTGCAAGATGAAACTGGAGCATGAACTTCATAATGTCACTTGAGCAAATAAGCATTTCTTCATCTGTTAATTGCATTCTCAGAAATTCTATTAAAATCAATGGCCCAGAAAATACTTACAGTCTTTAAAGTCTTTGTGATACCACGATAAGGACGATCTCAAAATTTTAACTCTGGGAATTAATGAATCAAATCTAACTTAGAACCCAAAGGGGTACAGGGTAGTGAAGGGGAAACTATGAGTATTTATTCCATTCTAAATTTTAAAACTTAAATCTGCTTAAAATTTTGAACAGTTGCATTGGGATTTAAATAAAACCTTCTATGAGAATTTGCTTAAATAATGCTGTAAAATAAGTCCACTGCTTAATTGAAGAGATTAATTCTCTTTACACCAGTCTCTTTGGAAGTCCGTGAGTCATTGTGACAATTTGACGTGAATGAGTCATAAAAACCATCCAGGTAATTATTCTGGATGAGTGGTGGGCTCTGATGCAGGGAAAGGAGACTAAATCCCAGACCTGGGCTGACAGCACACAAACAAAGCCCTGGCTAGTGAGAGTCAGTTTTCAACTGAGAAGCATTCTAGGCAAAGGAGCAAATTACCAGAGCCACCCACAAGCTTAGTGTTCATTGAAGTTCAGTACAAATATATCAATAATTTTAAAGTGCATTACATAGAAAACAATGTGTTGAGTTAAATAATAAAATTAAAAAATCCTTAGATTCTGATTTAAGGAGAAATGCAAGTTAACCTGATAGGCTAGTCCAGATAAATCCTCAGAATGAGTCAGTTCACCAAGCAGCAGCAGTTAAACAAATAATTAAAATGGGCAAACACAATGCTCTGGTGCTCTAGAAGTCTAATAAGGGACAATAGCAAATACATAGTAATAGCATTGTATCAAAACACAGAGTTTATCATTAGTGTCCACCCTGAAATTTACCCTCAAATTTTCTCACTTATTTCCCAAATATATTGAAGATACAGGAAGAGAAGAAATAGGAGTTAACTTTTATTAGATTTATTCCCACAGTCCCATTACCTCAGGTATTACATGCAGCTGCAAATACATATGCACATCCATGTAGAATCTCACACATCTGCTGCAATAAAAAATGATATTGCACAGCTCCTGCAATAACCAAGTTATATTCTTACATCCTTTCCAATAAATAAATGGAACATAGTCTAACAGTGTGTAGATCAATGGTTTCAGAAGGTTACAGTAAGGTAAGCTAAAGAGAGCAAAGGAAAAATCTGAAACACTTTGTTTATCCCAAGACTGCATTTTACCCGGGAAATTATTTTCAGGGAACCCAGACTAGAAGGTAGGATACAATTTTCTATAACCAAAGAATAAGTACATTCTGTTATAGTCTTTGTAGCTCATTTTATACTGTTCTGTACTGACATATATTTTACTTTTTATAAAAGCAATGTTTCATAGCAATTGCAGAACTGGTAGTGCAAGAAAAGCTGGTATTTTTACTTACAAAGGATTTATACTGCAATAGCATGTGATAATATTTATTAAGAACATGGCCAAATATTACTAGCATTATGAAAGTTACAGCAGTGTTATTAATACAAAGTTAATATTGTCTTTGTCCTGGTGTTAATGAAAAGTCATGGAAGATTTTATTAATAATTTTGTATCAAATATTTATTTTCCTTGAAGGGTATATACATTTGAAAGCCTCCCAAAACACAAAGTTGATATCAAAGACTCAAGTCTCTGCTTGTATAAGTGGGCAGGGATGCCAAGGGTACTTTTTAAAATCTGGTTGAATTTCACTATCCTGAAAACCTTGACCTATTCTTAAACACCTAAGGGTTGTTTTCTTGGCTTTTTTTTTTTAATATCCATGTACAAAACCCATTGAACTGGGAAACAGAAAGGGATTGTTTGAATAAAGCAAAGTAAGTATTAATCATTGTTTGATAAACAATTTTCTTTATGCTCTTCCTATGCCTGAATGTCTGTCCTTTGCACATACTTTGCAACACTTAATTATAAAAGTACTTTAGTTAACAGAAAATCAAAAGTTAATGCAGTGATAGTAAACAAAAGCCAGAGCAAATAATCACATCCCACATCACACCTCAAGGTTTATGTACATTAAATAAAAAGCTACTTTGAATAACTAAATTTCGTATTATCAGAGAATGGATATGCTTTTAAACAAACAAAAGGTAGTGTAACGGAACACTGTGTTGCCTCTCTTGAATGAGGGGATACATTTTCAGCTATGGTTCTGTCCATGTGGGGGATGAAGGGCTCCCTCTGCCCAAAACCACACTCAGTCAACTGAAGGAAAAACATGACCCACAAAGACCAAGACCATCTCTTGCTCAAATTCTAATCTGTTCTACCACTTCAAAAAGGGAGAAAAGGAAAATATCTGTAACAAGTGGAGGAAGAGGAGATACATTTATAAGTGGGATGAGAAACTGTTAGAAGGGGTTATGTTAGAGAGCCACTTCAGCACATCTACCTACTTTAATCCTTGAGTTCTCCAGCCATATCCTTAAAATCCATTGCACTTACAGTATCATGAATTCATCAGGTGAATGCATTGAAAGCAGAGAGCTTACCGTCGCAGCCAGCCACATGATTTCTACATTCTTTCTCTTTTTGGCCTGGATATTTTGATGGAGATTTTCCAGCAATCCCTTTAAATCATTTTGTTCTTGAAAATGTGGTAGACCTGGAGAAAACAGGACAATGAGGTTGCTCATTATGATACAGTTGATGATATGAGTTTCCTGACTAAAGAATGCCCATAGTAAACAGGTCTACTATTTACAGCCTTGTTTGGGGAAAAAAGGAAGGAAATTACCAGCTAAATATTTAGGGAATAAGCAAACCATACGTCTCTCTGAGTACTGGGTTGTTCTCCCTAAGATATTCCTCATGGAAAATTAAAGTATCTTCAACTTTTATCTTACAAATGGATGGTGAAAACCAAAATCAAATCTCTGCTGTAGTTCTATTTGTCACCTATTACAGACACAATGGAAATCAGAAGAGAAAAAACGGAGTGTATTAAAACCTGCTTTGATGGGATGATTCTTTATAAATTTATTTTGAAGTCAAAATATTTTGCTTTTGTTTTCATAGTGAAACATTCCATTTTTGTTTGGAAGTGATGCTTTAGCTCCTTATATTATGTAACATGAGGGTCAAACAGCACTAAATATCCCCTTTAAAACATAATCAATGATATTTCTCAGTCTGAAATGAAATGGGGCTTCAATTTTGAAATACAAAATAATTTCAGGTTTACTTGAAATCCAAAATTTTACCTGCTTTTTCTGGGCACAGCAGCTGAGCTGAAGGCTAATTTATCACACATGTCTAGCAAAAATTCAAGAGTAGGCAACACAACTTCCTCCTCTGTTTCATATGTATATCTAAGGAGGGTTTTGTTCTAATGTTACCTTTATCTTCACTAGTTTTGAAAATCAGTAGAAACCATCAAAATACGTTTTTTGAAATTATTTCTTCTTATGGTGGTAAATAGCAATTGCAGTTATCACTAGAAAAAGGCACAGAATGAGCTGAAGCAAAGTAAAACCAAACTGATAAATGGATAGAATTTACTCAACAAGAAAAAGTAATTTGTTCCATCTGGTGGGGAAAAAAAACAACCCAAGCCCGAATGTTTGTATTCAATTGAAAGAGTAAAAATGAGGTAACTATTATTAATGAAGGCCAGTATCTGTTCTAACCTGATCAAAGCTGGAATGATCCCTCTTATCAACAGGTTTTTACCTTTTAAATCTAATAAATTCTGTAGTTTCCTTTATCCATGATTCTTAGTAAGAAGCAATTTAAATATATTCAAAAAGACCTACTCAAAAATGTCTCAGTTGCCTTACTCACACTGTGCTGCCTAAAACAAAAAATAAAACCAAGCAAACAAAAGCTGGAAAAAGTTCATCCAAACTAGTTTTGTACTAATCTTAATTTAGATTGTTTTATTCTGTGTATTATAACTTGAGATAATGCAGAGCACATAATAATACATCTACTATCATTATTTATCCTATAAAAGCAGCACTATTTTGGTGCCTAAACCAGAGTTGTATTTGGTTGGCATTTTTGGTAGGAATCTTTCTGAAAGTGGAGAATTTCCTACAAGAGAATTAAAGAGATTAAGAAACAAGTGAATGACAGAGTGCATGTTCATCTACAAGAAGATAGAGAGAATGTCTGGGATATGCAGTTACAATCTAGAATACTATTGGCAAGTGGAATTACAGAGGTGAGAGAAAAACTAATAGGAAAGGTGGCAATACCGTTTGGGGAGTGGAAAATTGGATTCTTTAAAATGGAAAATATGAATGAGCAGCAGGTAAGTGAGGCTGTCAAAGGATGGTGGATGCAACAGCCTGGCAAGCAGGGCTGTGAGCCCTCAGATTCTGTCAGGCTTCATGATCCCTACTTGTAACTAACAGCTTTGGGAAGTGGATCCCGCATTTATTTTGTAGAGGAGATTTGGCACTATCTGGAGAGGTGCGACAAAAACATCAAGGAGCCATCAGTACTGAATGGCTCTCTCTTGGCTACATTGCCAGGGCTGCTGCCAGGCTGAACATGATTTTATCTTCCAGAGGTGGGGGGACATTGAAGTCCTTGCCTGGATGAATAATTTGGAAAGCTTCACTTTTTTTCCAGGGAGCTGGTTTAAAAGGCACATTCCTCAAAGGCAAAAGAGTGATTCCATACAATGACAGGGAACTACTGGGAAAGGCAAGGGAACCATCAGGTGTTTTGTGTTCTGTAAAAATTTGTACAAAGAATAGACTCAGATCGACAAGGTAAAGAAGAATCAAGAAGGTGATAATAACCAAAAAAAGAAGCAATGAATTAGACAAGCATAGTTGTCAAAAGCCTGCACAGTCTGGAAAAAGTCCAGGAAGATTATGTGTCTCACCAACAATCCTGCAGGAAGACAGGACAAGTTTAAGTTCTGTGAATGAAAAGCAGCCAATACTATCTGCATGCAAATTTTTGCTTTTATATAATCAAATCCATTTATGAGGTTGCAGATCTACTTTAGACCTAACCCCAGATGAGGTTAGTTTTTTGTGGATATTTTCCTGGCAGGATTCCCCTAAATTAATTAGCTCACTTGTATGAGATTCTCAGTAGAAATCCTAGTTCTATGGGTGGATGGATGGGCATACTGCCCACCCTTTAGGACACAGAGCTTTCACTTCAAATTAACCAATTCAAATCATCTTGAGCTAAAAGATAAACATGTTTTCATACACAGCGACATACCAAAGCTTTGCACAGAATTTTAAGCAGCAGTATTCACCATGAGGAGTTACACACACCTCCTGTAGGATATAGATGTTCAGATTCAAAAGATTCTCACTCCACCCACCTCATTCCTCCAGCCAAAAAAAAAAGGAAAAAAAAACAGGAGCAGAGATCTAAATCCAAGGTATTTCAAAATCAGGCTGTAAAACCTACAACATATGGGACTATGCCTATAGTTTAGGCATTAAGATTAACTTAACAGTATTAGATTGGTGCAAGTGGTCTTTTCAGTCTTTGCTTTCATCAATGAGAGTAACAGCATAGTAATGTTCATGTTTATGATATTAAATTTCTACAAAAATGGAATACAGGGCCTATTTTAATGAACTCATGTTATTCATATCATTATGATGTGGCTCATTGCTTGCATTTGCATCTGCAGATCTCACAGTGGTTCACCATACCCCAATACATTTTCAGAATGAGAATAGAGGGAATGACTGAAACGGATGAAAATTCCCACTGAGTATTTCTGTCCAAATACAGCAAATATTGTCCTCTACTTGAAATATTAACAAATTTATTATTTTAATGACTTAAAAGAGCTGTTTAGTTCATCTTTACTCTGCTTCATTCTCCTTGCAGTTTCCTCTGTGGCCTTGGGCCTGCAGTCACTGTTGGCTCAGCAGGGCTGTGTGCAGGTACAGAATGTTTAACTTCATGGAACAAGTGATGTGATTGATGTCTAAGTCTAAAAGCTGCACATTAATGTTGTGCTAATATTACTGTCTTACAATCTTTCCCCTATCAAAGCTTTTCAAAGCTCTCTGTATATTGCATTATTTTGTACTCACAATCAGGAGGCATTTTTTCCGTAAATAGCTTGTAATATTCTTTGAGAAGTTCTAAGTTTTCCTGGTTAATGTTTTCTTGCAAAGTGGTATCACCAAACCTATGAAAATGCAAAATAAATTATGAAAAAAACTCAAACAAACAAAACCTCAAATCAAAACAGAGGTAAATTATCCTTCAGAGTGATTTCTTTGCTTTTTTATTTAGCGTTGGAGGTACTAGATTTTGTAAAACATACAGTTGTTAAGTTCTTATGTACTTTGGAACTAATATTTGGGAGGAACATCATCACTCACAGATAATTCTTCCAAAAATTTATAAAAGAAGTAATCCATTTACAAACATGCAATAAAGCACATATTCTTTTTACCTTCAAAGATCCTGAATAAATGCAAAGGCTTTTTGAGGGAATTTCAAATGGCACCACAGGCAGGGAACACCAACTCCTACATCTCTTACTTTTGCTGTTGCTCAGGTATATCAATTTCTACCAGAGCTGGAGAATATTGAAGTGATACAAGGTGGAAGAGATGCAAGTGTCAGACAGAAAACCTTCTGAAGAACTAATCTGAGAATGCTGTAAACAGTCCGATTACTTCTCTGAGCCCTTTCTGCCCCACACTGCTCCTGGCCTGTTAGTTATCTCGGTTTCTTGTATCTGAAATTAATGAGAGAACCATTTCTCCTCTGGAGCAGTGCTTTCACCATTAGGCTCCACAGGAACATGACCCACAGCACAGTTGATTTAAGGCTGCAGCAGCCCAGACCTCAGCAGTCACTCCACAGAGCTGCAGCTGCCTCAGGAGCATGTTCTGGGCTTAATTGCAGCATTCAAGTCTGCTGGGAAACCATTACCCACATCCTCATTATCCTGCACCTCACAGAAAACCCAGACAACATCAGGATGCCATTAAACTTATCCACAATGTAACTATAGCTATGCAAACAAATACCTTGGAGCCCTAGATTTCTACCAATAGTCAGGTTTCACACAGGCTAAAGAACCAACAAATAAATCTCATGGTACCTCTGCTATAGTAGATATGAATGTAAAGACAGCCATGTCCCTTGGCAATTAGGGCCAAGTTTTTGCAATTCATCTTTAGAATAGCCTTGAAATGGAGAAGAGGAAATGGAGGAGTACAGAGAGAGAGGCATGGACAGGTAAGTGAGAAATTCAGATAGAGAAAAGCAAGCAAAACCCCAAGACACCAAAATACTGCTGCATTATGCACAAGGAAAGCAAATATTTAAATGGGTCAAAGGGTGCTTTCTCAGCAGCCACATGAGAGTATATCTGATTTAAAAGAAACATTGTCAAGTGCACTTTATTGATAAAAAAGGTAGATTTTCATCTAACAGAGCACCATTTGGTAGAAATTTACCACAAAAATGTATTTCTAGTCTCATGCTCTTTATCCCACAAAAATATCCCATACTTTTTACCAAAAAGTATGTGCAGTGTTTCCAGTCTCAAAGACAACTGTGCAACTGTAGTAATATTTAGAATTAAGTCAAAAGCAGACAGTAAATACATGAAGGAAAGATGTTTCTGCACTGAATAATCCAACTTGATTTGCCTGATAGATATTACTATATATCCTTATTTATATATTATTTTTTCATTCATGGCTTTTTTTGTGCACAATGTGAAATCCCCATGGTAAACATTCTTCCTGCCACTACACCTGCAAGCCAGACATCTTTTCCCACCGACTCATCTATAAGACCCAGATAGCCAGGCTGCTTCTAAACCTTGTCAAATCTTTCTTCAGAACATTTGTAACACACAATCCTTCCTGCCTATCCCATCTATGTAAACTCTCATGAACTTGCTTCTTGGTTACTGCATAGTCCTTTTTCCCTGATTTTGGAAAAATGAGTGTTCCCTAGTCACAATTGTCCTACTGATTTTGTTGCTTTCATACATTATCACTTTGGGCGTGTCACTCCTCTCAGCACTTTTCGTTTTTATGACATCAAGAATAAGCTATTTTCATTTTTAAGGATATTCTAAGGTCTCTAGCCAACTACTCAACTCTTTCACTAGTAAAACGCCAGTTTTTACTGTCTTTTGATTCAGTCTCCTATCCCATATTTCTACCTTACTTTTCTCACACATCACCACTTGATTTCAAGAAGTCTCCCATAAACATCCACAAAGCTCCCTGATGGCATTGCTTAGCAATCTCCCTTAAAAAGACTGATTTTACTTGGCTGTCTACAGAGAACAGGAGGTGAAACTCCTGTTGTGCTTGACTTCTTACCTATTGCCCAGATCAAGGGTTTTTCACTGTCTCTCTCTTTCCCAAGCTACACTTTTGCTTTGGATTTTGGGCTTATACTGAATGCAACATAAAGACATTTACTATGTCTTTTGGATGCTCTGTAAATAAAACCAGTTAAAAACCAAAAGCTTAAAAAAAAGTAGCTGTCTCAGTTGACAGCTCTGCAGTCTCAGTCTCTACTCTGCAGTTTTAGCACTGCACAAATGTGGTAATTTAACATGACCAACAGATACTCTTCTCTTGGAAGAGAAAATTAATAGGTTGGTGAAACTTTAACTATTATCATAATAATTAATTAGTTTCCAGCAATCTTTTCAGAGGAGTAATGGTAACATATCAGCCTTCATGTTTCTACAAACATACTACTAAGGCATTCTGTATTATTAACTACCACTCCTCAACCCTTGAAAAAAGCCCTAAAAAGTTGAGAGAAATTATACCTATCTAGCTTATAACTTGTCCAGCAGCTTCAATTCCACCTTTAAGAATAAGAATTTTAAATTTTCAATCTCTTGAGAATCTCAGAGTATTGTATACAAAGATCTACATCTGTGAAATAGCATTTCATTTTCTATCTGTATCCAAAAGAAACTTGGTATTGACTGTGTGATATGAAGCCCTTCATACAGTCATATCTTCACTTGGACTTTTTCATTGTTGCTTCACAGCTTGTGTTTATTTCCTTTAATACCTATTAAAATACACACTGAGTCAATGTGAGACAGTCCAAGAGCAGATAAGAAAAAAGATTTATTTCTAATCCTGAGAGATACCCTGTACTAGCAAGGAGTACTTGGACAGAAAATGCAACATGACTTCTTACCTCTCTGCAAGTGTTTGCTGTTCATTGATTCCAACATTAAAGAGTACTGGATACATGCGAAGGAGCTTTCCTTCTTTAATCTCTTGGGGCAGCAACTCAAACATCTTTGCTGGAAGCTGGACCTCTATAATGTAATGTTCACTAGGAAAGAGAAAAAGAAGAATAAGGATGGGAATATTGACTGGTTTGCTTAAAATAATCTTCCTAAATTATAGAGAATATGTAGACTTATAAATCAGGTCCTCCCTTTTTCCTTTAACTGAACCATAAAATGGAATGATTCAGCTTGCTTGTTTTAAGAGCATAACCAAGCTATTTAGAAAAGGGCAGGTATATAACACTATACGCTCTTGATACTGACTTCTTTACTGAAGTGAAAATAGCACTACTAATGAAAGTGGCAAAAAAGTTCTCTGCTACCAAAATATCAGTGAGAAAACCTCAATGGATCTTGCTGAGAGTTACAAAACCAACTTTCTTCCAAAACCACAACTTGGGTCCACTCTAAAAGTAATATGAGCAAAAATCTTTATAAAAAACCCAAAGCAAAATTCCCATTTTCTTCAGTGGCTGAATTTTCTCCCTGGGGATTGAAAGCATCACCAATAACGAAATTGACTCTGTGAAGATAATAACTGAAGGCTCATTACACAAACATGAATCCTATTTTAGGAGAAGGGATATGATATATAGCAGTTCTGGTTTTATGTTTGTACTTGGTCTGACTTTATGAAAAATGTGCTACTTCAGCTGCCTGACCGAATTCTGATCATGGAGAAGGCTCAGGCTGAACTTCTCCTGTCCTTGAGGACCAATGCCTGACCCCATAACGGAAAGAAGGGCTTGCTGTTAAACTTAATTTTTATTAGCTTTCTTTTCATTATTAGAGCAATCAGTCTAATAAAAAAAAAAAAAAGAACAGACTAGAAGCAAATCCATTTGTCTCCAGGATTTGGCATTTTAAGTAGAGGGCTGACTGATAACCAAGACTGATATTTTCTCTTCTGCAGAGCATATTTGGTATATCATACCATTGAGGAGTATTACAGCAAAAGGAGGGAAGGAAAATCCATATCCTACCTACAGAAACCAGGCCAAGGAAGTCATGAAACTTTTGTATGCAAATTTAAAATGCATAACTGCTTGCACCTACTAAAATAATCTATCATAAAATCCCTACAACTCTTAGTTATATCAACAGTGTGTTTGCTAAACAATTTAAATGCAATCTGGATTACCCATATAGAGAACTGGGGGGAGAAAAGGCAGAAAACTTTGAAGAAAAGGTCTGTTTGTGCAGTAGCTCTGACACCCCTGGCAAGCTTGAGGGACAAGTGGCACTAGCTCAAGGGTTTGGATAACCAGGTTCCACTTAGAAGAGCTAGTGGTTTAAACTCTACCCTGCTTATATATTGGAGAACAAAATAAAATGGCTCTAGTGCAGACCAGGGTCTGCAATGTCTCTGCATGCAACAAGGGCAACAGCACATGCTTCTGTACAGGCTAAAACTAGTGTGTAATCCTTGAGCAAATGCCACATGTTCCCTACTGAGAGGGAGCATCAGTTCTGAATGGAGGATACATATCTCAGGGAGGGGGAAGGAAAACCAGAACAGTTCTACTCCCCAGATAAGTCTGTTTCATTTGTGTTTTGTTTAATTAATTCACCCACATGAAAGAAAGAGCCAAAAGGACAGTCAGGAATGCAATTCCAGTGATGTCTGCATTCATTCTCAGCCTGCATGTGAGCACTCCTGGCTGCTGTCAAGTGATGGAGTGCTTTGATGAGGTTGAGAAGAAATGTTGGTTTAGTGTAATTCCAAGAGCATACAGTACTGCACAAAAATGCGACCAAATCACTGTATTGCTACATTTCACTACTGCCAGAATCACTACAAATCTCGAGGTGTGAAAGAACACTGAGAAATGTTGACTTTTAGGCATGATAAATTAACATCAGTACCACTTGAGAGCTTCCCCTTGACCTATTCCTTTTTTCGTTTTCAGAACAGCTTCAGAGATAATCCTTGGTAACTTTAAAAAAAATCTGTTACCAATTGCACAATGAAAACAACCCATTTCTGATAACGTAAGGAAAAGGTTATCAAGCTGTGGCAGAGCTGTCTAGAAAGCCCAGGAACAGTACTGAAGGTGGAGAAAAAAACCCAAGAAAATTCAAAGTACTGAAATCTGGATGACCTGACTGACATTAGTTCACCAAAGTTCTTACAGGTCTATGATTCTAGTTAAACAAGAAACATTTAAAGAGCAGTAAATTTTATTGTCAGATGCTTTGTCTCTTTTATGGTTAGATTCAGTGCAGACCTATTAGGTGATTTTGGCATGAGATGGATAAGGTGGCTACAACATTTTCCAATGAGAAGGAAAAATCAGTGCATAATTTTTAACATTTAATGATCTTTCTGGAAAATGGAGTGGAAAAATCAAGCATGTTTTATGAGAGCAAATAATAAATCATCATCTCTTTCAGAACAGATTGTATAAACTTAGGTCTTAAAAATTTAAATGTATATGATTTACCTAAAGAGGACTGCTTAAGAATAGCCCACTCTAACTATCTTTGCCTAATTCTCTACCATTTTTTATCATCACATATGGAAATAAGACAAACACTTGCAGTCCTGTCAGAAGGTTTCTAAAAATTACCAGGTTACTCAGAGCCCCGTCCAACCTGACCTTGAACATTTCCAGGGTCAGGGCATCAACAACTTTACTGGGCAACCTGTGCCAGGATCTCACCAATCTCACAGGAAAGAATTTCTTCTTACATCTAATCTAAACCCATCCTCTTGCAGTTTGAAGCCATTGTCCCTTGTCCTATCACTCCTTGGCCTTGTAAAAAGTTCTTCTCCAGCTCTATTGTAGATCCCCCTTTAGGTACTGTAAGGTCTCCCCAGAGTCTTCTCTTCTCCAGGCTGAATAACCCCAACTCTCTCAGCCTGTCTTCACAGGAGAGGTGCTTGAGCCCCCTGCCCATCTTTATACCATCTCTGGACTCATTCCAATAGGTCCATATTTTTCCTATTTTGGGGGCCCAGACCTTCACACAAGAGTGGAATAGAAAGGGAGAATCTTCTCCCTCGACCTGCTGGTCATGCTACTTTGGATGCAGCTCAGGATGCAGTTGGCTTTCTGGGCTGCACTCTATCAAGTTAACCCACCTAGCTGGCCAAGGGAAGCCAGCTGATGTAAGCTCCTTGGATTTCTGCAAAGCTTTTGATACTTTGTCACCGGATCCTTCTGGACAAAATTTGTGAAAACATCATGAGGCAGGTGAGCAATTGCCTCACAGGTTGGGAGCAAGAGGTAATAGTGAATGGGGTGATATTAGGCTGGTGACCTGCCACTAGTGGGGTTCCACAGGGATCCATCCTGGGCTCTGTGCTCTTCAACATCTTCATAAATGACTTGTATACAGGACTGGAAGGGATATTGAGCAAGTCTGCAGAGGATACAAAACTAGGAGAAGCTGTTGACTCTCCAAGGCAGGGAGGCCCTGCAGAGAGACCTTGACAAATCAGAGAGCTGGGCAATCACCAACCATAGAAAGTTGAATGAGGGAAAGTGCCAGATTCTGCATGTGGGATGGGGCAACCCCAGATGTATGAACAGCGTGGGGAATGAGATGCTGGAAAGCAGTGCCAGGAAAGGGACCAGGGGGTCCTGGTGGAAGGTAAGTTGAATATGAGCAGCAGTGCCCTGGCTGCCAGGAGGGCCAACTGTGTCCTGGGGGGCAGCAGGCAAAGCCTAAGGAGGGGATTGTCCTGCTCTGCTCTGCACTGGAGCAGCCTCACCTTGAATATTATGTGCAGTTTTGGGCACTACAATATAAGAAAGATATTAAGCTGTTAGAGGAGATCCAAAGGAGGGCAATGAAGATGGTGAAGGGTCCTGGGAGGGAAGCTGAAGGAGGAGTGGCTGAGGTTGTTGCCTAAAATTTATGGGAAAAAATCTTTCTGAGTCAATATTTATCTTGGTTAAAAGTAGAGAACAGTTCTTTACTGAAAAGCTTTTCAGGTCTACAAAATATTGATGTGCACGCTACAGCATAGATATCTTACAATTTATGACACTACTTAATAGCATAATTAAAGGTTTTATCCAATCAAAGAATTGTCTACCCTTAGGCCACCTTGGTATCACTCCCCAAGCCTCCCCTGGGTCTGCCCTTTGACGCACCCCTCCCAGAACTGGGACCCGAGACCCCTTACTTCATCATATTCTTCATCATCATGCCACTTTTCCCTCGCTGGAGGTTCTCCAACATTCCTGGGTCCTCTCTCTCGTTTTTACTCAAATGGTATCTTGCTATCCTCGTTTTGGTACATGAGTTTCAGGCAAGATGTTCTAGCTATCATCTGACCCTTAAGACAGAATCCAGGAATGTAGCACAGGGGTTGGAAGCTCCAGCTACTATTTCAAATTTAAGAAACTACATAGCTATATAAAATCTACAAATATATAATATTCTAAGGCAACAAAGTCACTTGTCTCTTCAGCCTGGAGGAGAAGAGAGAAGACGGAGGAGAGACCTTATTGAAGTTACAACTCCATCATGAGGGGAACAGGAGGGGCAGGCACTGAGCTCTGCTCTGTGGTGACTAATGGCAGGCCCCAAGAGAATGGCCTGAAGTTCTGTCAGGGCAGCTTTAGGTTGGATATCGGAAAAGGGCCTTCACTGAGAGGGTGTCTAGGCACTGGAACAGCTCCCCAGGGCAGTGGTCACAGCACCAAACCTGCCAGAGTTCAAGAAGTGTTTGGACAAAGCTCTCAGGCACACGGAGTGATTCTTGGGGATGGTGCTGTGCAGGGCTGAGAGTTGAACTTGATGATCCTTGTGTATCCCTTCCAACTCAGAATATTCTGTGATGTAAAGAATTTTCTGAAAGTGCCTATTTTTCCTGTAATAAAAAAAACATGAGTTCCTGACTAGAACTTCACCTGGATGGCTGGGGCCAGCCACCCACACCAACAGGTTAGCACACTGCTAGTCAGTGACATGCACTTTGGGCTGATTTTTTTTTTTGTGCACACAGAATCTCAGGCTTAAGTATTTCTCTAGAAAAAACAACTATAGATGAATACCCTGACTGTTCAAGATAAGAATTTGTAGCCTGACTTTTTTCTTAGTCTCATTTTATTGAGCCACACCATATAACAACCAAAATTATCTAAAAATGGTGGGGTTCTTAATTAGAAAATAACTAGGTTTTTCACTGTTTTTTCTTTTTATGGTTGATCTCCAAGCTGTCTGACAGAGCAATCTCATCACAGCTCTAATAGGGATGGGGCTCCTCCACATCATAAGCCCCCAAGATTTTATTTCTTTTTCCTGACACCAATTCCATCCAGTGAGTACCTGCCTGTAAGTACAGCAGAGCAATCACAGGTCATAACTCTCCTTCCTGAAGACTGACTGCTCCATCAATCCAGAATGCCTGAGTAGCCTTACAGCTCAGGTCCCTTTCAAACCTGGGCCCCCCTGGTGTGACAGTTCAGGGGACAGCAGTGCTGACAGCAGGCCAGTAAATGTAGTTGCTGTATTTTTTAAGCTTTTTGAATGCTGTGATTTACAAAGGATGCATTTCTTCTGTTTTATCTGCACACCATAATTATTCTTAATTATTCCCAATGTATTGCCTATCATACTCCAGCCCTCCTGCTATTTATTTCAGTCCTTTCTCGGAAGGCCCATAGGATGTGAGTGAATCATCCAGAATAATTAGGTAAATCAACGGTGAAAGCCCCTTGCAGAGGAAACATATATTTTCTAAAAGTTGCTGCTTTTAGCTGAATTTAATTTACAGTCATCTTAAGAATAATGATACTATTAAGGAAGTGATTTCTGTAAAAGTAAAAACATTTGGAGTTTCAGACTAGAATAATAATGAAGACAAAATCCCCATTCCAATCTTGTTAACCCTCCAATTGCCACAATTAATGAAGTATTTCATTTTATATCCTGATATTAAGCAGCACTTATGTGAGAGTCATAAAGTATTAGCAGCTTTGTGCAAGGATTTCTGAGGCTGTGTATGTCCTGTGTGATTTCAGCAGCTTAGACAGGCTTAATTTTTCAAAAGTGACCACTAAGTTTTGCCATCTGAGTTTTCTGGTTTCCATCTTAAAATAATCCAGGCCTAACTCTTACAATTGCTATTTCATTTGTCACACTGAAATACAAGTTCTGGACACTTTGAAACCAAAGTTTCACAGTTAGAGGCAACTTTTGTAAATAATGAGTTTGGCACTTGTCTTTGATTCAGTATCTATGTATGAAAAACACACCAGCAGCTCTGCGCAATCCATACACTGTTCTGATTAATCTGTATTAGTAATTGGCACTTTTAGCTTTCCATCAAGAGCTTACTATTAGCTTTAAAAATCCCTACCACCTCATTACCTCTCCATTCACCTTCTGAAATAAAACTACTTCACTTTCCATATGAGAGAATTGAGCAATAAGAAAACCATTATCTGGGCTTCAGGAGATTAAAACTGTAGCTTTGTTTCCTGGGCTCCAGCAAACAAAGTTCTTACCGCCTTCCAGTTATAATAGGCAAAAAATCTTCTGATTTGGCTTCAATGACTTTAAACATTACTTTCTGCAAATCTGAAATGCCCACGGCCATGTCTTCCAGCATTCCTGCTTCTTCACCTACATGGAAAGATTAAAGAGGTTATTAGCAGAGTTGACAGATCAGGCACTGTATAGGTCACAGTAAAGCAATATGAGGATTATATTTTCCAGTCTGTGCATCTAAAAATCACAGCCCTAAATCCACATTTAAGTACCCTACATATAAACAGGCTGATTTTTAGAATTGCTGACAATTCCGTGGCCTAAATGATGAGTATTAAGAGGCTCTCAAAAATCAGTCTGCTCTATGTGTGCATAGAATAACATCAGAAAAGCCATTTTTGGCCACTTTGAAAGTGTTTTTAAAGACTGTCCTGCTGATGGAGGACAAAGGTTTTGAGAATAACAACAGTGAGCATCATGCAAAAGTGAGTGTGACAGCAATCTCCAAGTGAGAAACTGCAATTGCCTGTGCATTAAAGTGTTGCACGAATGCTCAATCCCTCGACTTTGGTCAAAATCACTGATTTGGGGAAAGATTCCAATCTATCTGGTTCAAAGTATTTCGAAACATAAGGCAATTTCGCCCTGAAAATGTCCTTTTCAGTACCTCTCAAACTAGAAATTAAACAGTTTTCAAGCTATCTTCACTGGTGTGGTCAAGGCAGAGGCTGATAGAGGCAGTAACTGTGTAAATCTGCTGTTTGGATTAGCTTCATAAACACAGTATTTTGGGTCAGGTCATATGCTTATACACAGAAGGAGTTTTTAGTAATCTCAGAAGTTCCACCAGCTGCACTGAGGAAGGAGTCTCCTGTATTAAAGACATCGTAGGTCAGCATTCTGCATAATAACTGGCAGAATAACTGGAATAACTGGCAGCTGGAGTTCTCAAAGGGACTGGGAATAAAACAGATGAGTAATTTTTGATACAGAACTGACAACACAGTATCAATGACTTGAGCTGTGAGGTTATATGGAAGTCCACTGTCTTCTAAGGATAATGTTTGTTGATCCAACAAGTCAAGTTACTGGAAACAGGACAGAGGTTGAAATAAGAACTTCATGAGTAAACTTATGGCCTGGATGCATAAGGAACTTTGTCCAAGAACAATACTTACTATAGGTACTAAGGAGTCCTTCATATTGCACGAGCAATCCAACAGTATGAAGCTGTTGTAAAAATCCTTGATCATGTAAACCTGTGTGCAATTTGATTATAAACCCACAGACCAATCCAGCGAGCTAAAAGGCAATTAAAAAATGAGAAATTAAGAGGTGCACTGTTACAAGATAGTTAAAATGAGGATTGTGTCATCATATACAATAGAGGTAATATTTAGATATTTGAGAAAACAGCATAGATATTTCTGTTTAGAGACTATATACATAATTTCATAATAATATTTTATTGATGCATTTTTAACGGTATAAAGCAGTGAAATATTCCCTTAATATTAGATAAGCTTCATTTGTTTTGTGGGGTTGTGTGTTATTTACACTGCCATAAGTGAGACCAGAACCTGTCCTGCCAGGCTATAAACACATAAGGCTGAGAATCACGATGGATTTGAAAGTGATTCAGCACCTAATGCAACTGAACCTCCCTGGCAGTTGCACCATAACTCCTTTATTTTATGATAGAAATAACATGTAACTTTAGGCAGAAATTAAACATTTACAGAAAAATCTATCTGAAAACCATGATCCATAGAAGATGAAAAGAACTTCAGTTATTTACCAAAAGAAGACAGTTTAGAGATATGCTAATAGTTTTCAAATAAATAAAATACTGCTGCAAAATGAAAACAGTTCCAAGGTGACCAGGAGAAAACAAATACCTAACCTTAAATGAGGCCTTGCCAGACGTGGCCCTAGTGAGGCCACACCTGGAATGCTGTGTCCAGTTCTGGGCTCCTCAATACAAGAAAGACAAGGAGCTACTGGAAAGTGGAAGACCACAAAAATGGTGAGGGGTCTGGAACATCTCTACCATGAGGAGAGACTGTGGGAGCTGTACCTATTTAGCCTGGAGAAGAGATCTCATTAATGTATATAAATATCTCAAAGGCAGGTGCCAAGGGAATGGTACCAGACTCTTTTCAGTGGTGCCCAGGAACAGAACGAGGAGCAATGGCCATAAACTGAAAACAGGAAATTTCACCTCAACATGAGGAAGAACTTCTTTACACTGAGGGGACAGAGCACTGGAACAGCTGCCCAGGGAGGGTGTAGAGTCTCCCTGTCTGGAGACATTCCAACCCCACCTGGACATGTTCCTGTGTAACCTGCTCCACGTGACCCTGCCTTGGCAGGGTGGTTGGACTGGATGATCTCCAGAGGTCCCTTGCACTTCTAACAATTCTGAGATTCTGAATAGCAGCAAGGAATATTCAAGGCTACATTTGAGAACTATTCAACTTAGGAAGTCTAGAAACAGCTTTATGGATCCCTTATGCAAAAGGGAATTAAGGCAACTTTTTCCAATTCATTGCAGAGCTGTTTCTCTGACTCAGTGATACAATTACTATGGATTTCCATTTAATATTAATTTTCCTATCACAACATAAAATCTTTATGTGAATGCCATGGAAAATACATGAAAAAGTTGTGTCAAATCGGAAAAAGAAAACAATAAAATCAGAAAAGAAAACCATGGACGTTGCAATAAACAGTATGCTTAATGACAGCAACAGTAGTAAATGAGTGACACAAGACAACCTACTGCTTGGCTAAAGACGATGTCTCTCCTCAGGGTCAGCATCAAACACTGTGGCAAACCACAGGCAAGTTCCTGGAGCAGAACAAACGCCATGGATTGCTTGGCCCTGGTCACCACCTCTGCCATGCAGTCCTTCAGCGTAATCACCAGTGGGTAGAGCTGTTCGTACCAGTCACCTAGAACGAGACAGATCAGCCATTCCAACATGGAAAACTTGCAGGGAAAAATTCTTTTTCTGCATGGAAAGAGAGCTGCAGTGGTTGTGTGGATCATCATATACTTCAGAACGATTCCACTGCTCTATCCTACCATTGTGGTACCATAAATGCCACCAGAAAACAGAGGTAAGACTAAATCCCTGGCCTGAATCCAACTACATCCTGAAACAGTAACCTTTTTCAACAGTCTGATGTAGAACTTGTATTTAAGTGCCATAAACTGAGCATACAGAGAGATGTGAAAACTCCCTTTAGCACAAGATGAACACATGGGAGATAAAGATCTTCTGTTCTTTCCAGGACTGACAACTGGGATCAAAAAAAAAACAAAAACAGGGGAGAAAACCCCATATTTAAGAAAAAGTGGGTGCTGGAAGGCAAAACAGAATAACTAAGAGGTATCTGGAAGGATATTACCTGCTTAATGTACAGGCTGGAAAAATAATAAACTTCAGGTCACAGTTCTTTAGCTTCTCTCTACGTTGTTCGTGTTAAATATTTAGAGATATTGAATTCATTTTTTTAGCTACTTCAAGCATAGAGATTTAAAACTATTTTGAAGCATGTTCTGCTCTGTTTAGGGATATGAGAAAAAAAATAAAGCAGTGAAATGCTTGAAAAATGGGGCGCCTTAACACATTACAAACAAAACAGTGATAACAAGGAATGGAGGAAAATCAGAACAGCTTACACAAACTTGCCCAATTATCCAAGCTGTTTCCAAATTTTACAGAATTAAATAGAATCAGACTTGTATTGTAGTTGCATATGGCTTTGCCTACCCCCTAGGTTGGGCAAATAATAAAAACAACCAAAGAAATCACACTCCTTCAGAATCTGCATCTAAGTTTCATTGTTATAGTTTAAAACGAAAGAGAAAGCAACACTCCAGAAGAATCTATATAAAAATTGGGAATGGAACTGACAATATAGTCCATCACTGGCTCATATTTTCTGTAGATTAGTGCAATTAAGAATCAACAATAATGAAAATCTGTTCCTTTTAAATTGTAATTAGGTGCAAGGTAGCAGCATGTTGTTTCAGGTAACATTCTGAGTCAGGACAATGAAACACTCACTAGGACTGAACAAGTTCTTTCGGCAGGAGGAGGACAAAGCTGCCTATTGCAATGACAGCCTGGCTGAGCTCCAGAAAAACATGTAAATGAATAAAACTGCAGCCAAGAAGACTGGAGAGAACTCTGAAAGCCAGGACAAGCTGCAAAAAATAGGGTGCAGGAAAGAGGAATGAGGATAGAGCAGTCACAGAGAGCAACTTGAGCTCCTCTGCAAATAATATCTTTGTGGTCAGACAACATGTGTTTTAACACAGTCATACATATTAAAGTATGAGTAATACAGACTGAAGGACCATTCCCTGGAAAACAGCAGTTATCAAGTGAGAGCCATCGTGAACAAAGCAGATCATAAGCCATCTCCAGGTTACATACTCCAGCAAAAGGAGGTGGTTTTACACATGACATTGACTAATGAAGTGCTGGCATACTGCATGCCAAGCTCTGGTGTACACAGTTTAAAGAGACTACTGAAAAAACGGAGAGCTTGCACAGGAGAGCTGCCAAGATTCAGAGTTTAATCTTATTAAGCTGATGAAAAAGGCTGAGCAGCAACTTGATTTCCCTTCTTCAGAGAAAAAAATAACAAGTACTAACATGGGTGTTTATTCTAGGGAATAAAAGCAAAAGAACAAGCAAAGGCCAGAGGCTACTGCAAGACACAGCTGAATTTAGAAATGAGGCAGACAACAAGGTGTGACATATTGGAAGTCAGACTACACAGACCAGGCAATCTAAACTCTCCTTTCAAGTCTTAAATTACAGTAATTTATTACATTAATCAATAAATACATGCAAATGAAAGCAACTGCAGCAAAATAAAAGATGCAATGCACACTGAATCAATGAACAGGCTGTATGGGATAAGAATAGAGGTTGTTATCTGCTTCTGACTTGAGAAAATAATGAAAAAGATCACGCTTGGCCACTTTAAAGTCGACTTGAAGGTACATTGAACACACATCTGTTCCACTTCTATAGGATAGCAGAGCTGGATACAGACACACCCAAGGACCTTACTAGTACTCTGACAGCCAGGGCAAGAGAAAAAACTGAATTTCCAGAACTAACCACATTTTGTAAATCTGCTATTACAATTTCAGGCTATATGGATAGAGCTAAAGAGCTTTTCTGATACACAATTTTCATAAAAGAAGAGCATGTAGTGATAGGACAAGGCAGAATGTATTCAAACTGAAAGACTATAGGTTTGATTTGATACCAGGAAAAAAATTTTTATTGTGAGGGTGGTGAGTCACTGACACAGGTTGCCCAGAGAAGTTGTGGCTGCCCCATCCCTGGAAGAGTTCAAGGCCACATTAGATGGGGCTCTGAGCAAACTGGTCTATTGGAAGGTGTCCCTGCCCATGGCAGGGGATTGGAACGAAATGATCTTTAAGGTCCCTTCCAACCCAAACCATTCTGTGATTCCTTGAACAGAAGGGATCATATAATGGCTAAAAGTCACATGACACTTACACCTGTTTTTACGGAGCTGCCACTTAACCAGTCTACCTGCACTGTGTATTTCTGCTTCTTTAAGAACATTTGTACTTGCCCTTACTGAACTGCATCCTAATATTTCAGCACTCCATTTCATCAAGATCCATTCTAATCCTGCTCCCGTGGTGCTTAAAGTTTCTCCCAGCTTTAAGCATCTGCAAATTTTATAAGCATCATCCATATTTCATAAGCCAAGTCAGTAATGAAAATATTAAGTAATATTGGACCCAGCACAAATATAAGTGGATTCTTCATGCAGTCTTCCAGGTTGGCAGTAAACAACTGATAACTACCTTCTATTATGATTTTCCAAATTATTTAGCATATACCTTGTGGTAGCTTCAAGATAATTTTCTCACAACATTTTTTTGAGAGGAGACTACGTGTTTGAAATACTAACTTTCTAACATAAGTTATTGTTGTCTATAATAGTTACATCAAAAAGGAATTCAAAGATTTGAAATTCTCAAGGCCATTTTTCCCTTAAAGAACATTCACACTAAATTTATTAAAAAGAAATCCTACTGCACATTTAATGTCCCAAAGAATACAGAGCTTTACTTACATATGTATTTGGCTGTTTAGAAAACAATAAAAATTAGAAGTTTTTAGAAATCCCTACTCTAGTGACTGAGGAAAGTTAAATAGTTGTGGAATATAAACAGAGTTGTACATGTCAAAAGGAAAGAAGATAACCCTTGTGTATGTTTTCCATAAAAATGATCTACTCCTTGCTCACACTGAAAATTCTGTCTCAGTTAATAAGGACATCCAGTCCCCAGAAGGTGGAGCCAGCTGGCAAATCTGAGAGGGTTTGTTTCTGGAAATAAAATACTGTTTAGGAATGAACAAGTATATTCCTGTGTTTATCCTTTTATTTTAAATCAAAATGAGAGGTGTATTCAAGACTAGGGTCTTGGAAAGGAAAACTCTAGGAATAAAACAAATACAGGTGCTTAATCTCTGATCTGCTAAAATCTCCATGTGCCACTTGTTATGCATGATATCCTGCTGCAAATGCTCCAGCAAGGATATAAATCAGGGTCATGCAAAGCTCCAAAAAACCCCACCAAAAGAACCTACTTTTAAGTAAATACTGCAGGTTATAAGTTGTTCCTTGAAACTGAGAAGCACTGTGAAACTGAAGTTTATAAAACAAAGAAACAAGAAAACCCATACCGCATTTTGAAGCTTGCAGGTAAACTCAGCAGATTATAGAAAATGCAAAGGATAAGCATGGAATAATAATAAAATCCATAAATAAATATTATTTGGAAAGGGAGCTTTGAAATCCTGGTGTAAATTCAGATTTAGATTATCCTGATCTAACCTGCCACAACATTGCAGGTATGTGAGGATGCTGTTGGTTCTGAGCCACTGCTGACACACAGAAAGGAGTTCTCCTAACAGGGACTGATACCTGTGTAGAATCACTTCAGGAAAGGAATAGTACAAACTATTGCTTTTGTGTTTAACACATTCACTCACTCACGTGCATATTGATGCTTCAGGTGTCCAATTTCTTTTAAATTAAAATCACAAGATTTCCATCCACAACACAGTGGAAAATCCTCTGAAGAAGGAGGAAGAAGTATATGAATGAGTAAACATCTCAAAAAAGACATTAGGAGCAAGAACAGAAGCAACAAGGAGACTCCAGGATGACTGTCAGGTTGCTAAAATGACAGGGGAAGTTTGGAATATTTAGCACCCAAACTAAAGTGTCAAAGCCTACTGATGAAGCAAGGAAACTCAATTCAAACATTGTGCTAGCCAGCCACTGGAAAGGAAACCAAAGGCATAAATAGCAAACACATTAAAAAGGAAGGATGAAATTAGAAAACCGCTAACACTACTTGCAGTTAGCGTGAGATTAAAACAAAAGAGTATGTTCAGCAAAGCACTGAGGACATCTTCTGCATCCATTGCTAAGACAGCTCTGGCAGTTCAGTTTCTGACAGGATTTGCCCTTTGGTTGCTGGAAGATGCCCTTCAGGCCCAATGTTCCCTTAATCACCATGCCTGCACAGGCAAATGACCTGCTCAGCACTCAGCCAGTCACTTCTGTGTGCTCACATTCGAGTCGCAACATGTCAAAGCCCATGTTAAATCTGATGGAGTTTGGCAGAAGAGCAAATTCCTGCTCTTTTCAAAGTCAGGCCCACTGAAGTGCTTATTAAAATATGTTGGTAACCAAACAGGAAAAGTTCTAATGCATGGCATGGGACTCCTATCTCCTTTTGCCCTGGCAACAGCGAATAAAGCTAATTCTGTCACTTCTCTCTGTGCCACCTCAAACCAGTGGATGGCTTCAAGTCACTTCAAAACTTAAATGGTATGAAGTTGAAAACTAAACATGAAACTAAAGCAGAAGAAAGCATAACGTCATAATTTTAAAGGAACGGGGAGTGCTACAGACAAACGGTAATGAATGAAACAGCAGCTACCTATGAATTAACTTTTCACTAATCAATTATTCTCTTAGTACTTAAACATACAAATAATCCATAAGAGAATTGAAATAATAGAGAAAAAAACATAAATGAGTTGTCTTGATATCACAAACTGAACAGTAGACAAGGAAAAAGGCAGGCAAATCGAACCAAGCAAGTGAGAACAGCAACAAATCCCTCAAAAACAGCTAGTGGAAATAGCATGAAATAATTAGTTCAGAATGTGAATTTACTCACCTAAGGCAGAAACAGTTTTTAAATTTTTTTAAAGGAGGTTTAAAAACTGACTTAGAAGGATTCCTGTATTCAACTTTACACCACAAAAAAGTCAGCTTCCTATTTCTTCATCTTGCCACTCCACTCCTGGAGCTCAATTTAACTTTAGCATGAGTGTTCAGCTCTTTGAGAAAGGATATGGTCTTATGCTCATAAAACTGCAGCAGTTCTCACAGGAACACCAAAACCTGAGTAACTCTTCCTGGTATTCCTGCACTTAATATAATAACAGTCTTACTTTGACACAGTTTGGATGTCCAGAAGAATGATTTTGAATTCTTGGGGGTTTATTATTCCATTGTAATCACTTAAGATTTTCTACACTGTCACATGGATTAATAGTGAAAATTGAAACCATCCAAACATACATATACCAGTGTCTCAGCAGGTTTAGTCACAAACCACAAGGCAAAGACACTGAAAGACAAAGCTAAAGAAATCTAATATCCTCAAAACATAGGAGTAACCTTGCCCTGTGCAGCTAAACATTTTGATACCTTGTTTCAGGTGTTCATTCAATTAAATTGTCCTCACGCATTTTAAATCTGTCTCTAGCCAAACTACTGGAGAAAGTACTGCTGAAGGGGCTGCCCTGTGTGCTGGGCTAACACAGCCCTGTAAGGATCCTCTTAAAGGGAAAAGGGTGAAACAAAGGGAGAGGGAAAAGGCAAAACAAAGGCATAAATAGAATTGATACAAAGATAAGCTTAAGAGAACAGCAAAAAAATGCGAGGAAAAGGAAGAGAAAGATTTTTAGAAGTGTTTGCTCAAAATAAATGTTGTCTGCTACTCAACCAAACACAGACTATGGGAAATCTTCCTGACTAAATGATAACTTACAGTAAAAGTTCTTTTGAAGATGCAAACAAAACTAGAACAAGGCTTTATTTCACATTTCTACCAGCATAGCATTGAGAAGGATGAATTAAAAGGATGCAGTGCCCATTCCCAGGGCAGTGAAAGTCAGAGAGGTTGACCCAGACTTACATAGTCACCAACAGGTATCAGATAATTCAGGAAACATTAACCTGCAAGTGTCTGTAGCAATGTGGTTATGAACAGATGTTTTCTTTAACTTCCCCTAGGAAATATGGCACCATTCCCCAGGTTCTCTCTGCTCCCCATGCTGAAGGTTATCACTGGGCAATTGATCTGCCCAGCAACAGGTCTCATTATTCCATAATTCAGTTAAGGCCAAATCCAAATGCAATCACACTGCCAGCTCAACTGGTTTGAGACAGTGGTGGATCTTGTCTGTAGCAATGAGGGATTTCTCCCCCAGAGCTGCCAGAGGAATAGCTGGGTGGGGGCTCTGATGGTGCGGCACAAGGAGCAGATGGAAACAACAGTATTTTTCAGCAGCACAGCTGAACATGGGCTGTCAGGGGCTGTATAAGCATCAGAGCACACTGCTGTGTTTCACTGGCACCTCTGATGCTGCAGGACAGGCTTTCACATTCCAACTCTCACAGAAAGTGGAAAGGTACAAATAAAAAGAATTTAATGCTGTCACGTATTTCTCCAAGGCAAACCAGTCTAGAGTTAAAAGAACAACAAAAAACCCCACTCTCCTTTAAAATCCTTCTACTCTTTCTGATTTATCCTGCAGAGAAATCATAATCCTGCAACTGATGAAACCATAGCATGTTACCTTGGTAACTGTAACTTAAATTCAGTTTTAAGAATACACTCAAAGGTCAGACTGCATGAAAAGTTAAGGCTAAGGAAGGTGTAATTCATGTTGAAAGGTAAGTACAAGAAAAAGTGCCTCTGATATTTCCTATTAGAAAGATTCCAAACAATGAATATAAACATGTTTGAAAAAAAGAATAAATGACACAATGTCAACACTGAGACTGCAAATACAAACCTACCTTAGGAAGGTCTGAATACATGTCATAACAACACCTGTAGTTACAGGAATATGCTGTTGCATCAAATTATTGTCATAACATTTTCTACCATCTAAAATGAATGTGTGTGCATTCTATGAAATCTTTTTCATTGCTAGATGCTACAAAAACCCACTCTGCTAAACCATCCAGGTTCACTTAACAAGCAAAAATTTCATCCCATAGTTGAAGGCATACTTTTCAATGTTTTGGTCAAAGCCCTGTGTATTGTTTTTTCTTACAAACAGCAGTACAAATTTCTTAGGATCAACTCCAGCACTGAGGCAGTTTCAGACTTAAAGATCTAATTGTGCCCAATACATTTGCAGTGTTAAAGAAATACACTATGCTCAAATGATGGTATAACACATAATAGCAAGATATGGCAAGCTTTTCATTCATGTCAGGTCTGTGGCATTAAATTCTGGTAATTTTAGAAATGCAATTATGGGTGTACACACAGTGTGATTTTATACCTGGACAAACGTTATGAACTCACACAACCAGGCTTCAAATGTAAAACAGAGCAGAATTAAGGCCAAATGTATATAAAACTCTAAACTTGGAATCTGAACCCCTGCATAGGTGCTTCACAGTGCACCCTCAGGGCTTCATGTTAAATTTCATGCAGAATGCAGAGAAAAACAAACACATAAACCCACACTCTCATAGAGAAGTCAAGCATGAAAAATTCTGGCCCCAAAGGCAATGGTTTTGAAAATCATTAGGCAACCAACTTTGGCACACACCTGGATAGTTCTTCAGAAAGCTCCATCTTTAAAGTTAGTCCTACAAAAGAAAGGAATTTTAAAACTACTCCTTTTCTATGTGACCTTGAAAGTCTTGTGAGCTGTCAAAGGTATTCCACAATGCTCTCATGAAAACATCATTAGGAAATTATGCCTTCCTCAAAAAGAACAAGAAAACAGAGCAGTCTGCCCCATAAATCTCCTGCAGTTCTCAGGTGATGAGGTGTTGCAGAACTTTCAGGAAAGTTCAACAAAAGCACTGACCCTGCTCTTACAGAAGGGCACTTGCACTGATTCAAGAGAAATAGGGAAGGCCCTGAAATGAGGGAAAAAGAGAAACATTTATTCCAGTATCATAGCACCTATCCTTTGTGTCCTTGGCCCACCAGCTCCAGAAGACAATTTCTCAGCTGGATGAAACAATCTATAATTTTCTAACCATTATAATTACCATTACTGCTTAGCAAGAGGGACCTTTCATTCTATTTGACGACTGCTTATTACAGTACTTATAATGAAGTAACTTTTTTCTTTTTTGTTTTTTTTTTTTTTTTTTTTTTTGGTTTTTGACCTAAAAGATCCAAGCAGTATTTCATTTGCCTGCATAGGGCATGAGTGTGAATCAAAGCACACTTTTTTGCAACTAGAATGAAAGACTCAAATGGAGTGGTTAAATCCATTTTATGGTTTATACAGAATAACAAGAGAACATGATCAGGGGTTGAGGAGCACAAAGGAAAAATCTGTAATCACTCATGTTGCTAAACATGTCAGAAGGCACCCGAAAATAATTAATCTTAATAATTATCTCAAATCATACCTTTTTCCAGAGTGAGAAGGAAGGTCTGGAAATCTGAACTTTTGTTCCATAACTATGAAATAGAGATGAGAACCACAGGATGTATGTCTATGTGTGCACTCACAAAGTAACCTGGGGGAAAGTTTGGGTGAAAATTTCCTGCTACTACTTCACCTGCAAAACATTTCTAATACTGGACTTCTGCTAACAATAGCAGAAAAGCTTGTTAGCACCAGTAGGAAGAAAAAGTAGTTAGGTATAAGAACAAATACTTAGTTTTGCTCTTTTAGCCAGAATCAGTATGCTTGGGTTCACTTTCTAAAGACTCTTTCAACTTGAAAACTACACCTACCTGACTGCTGAATATTTGTGCCTCCTTCTCTGACTAAAAAAGGTATGAAAAATGTAGAAAGGTGTGTTGATGCTTTGTCCCTGCAAGCTTTCACCAGAGAACAAAGACTACAGGGATACATGTCTGGTAGGCAGAAACTTAGAGAAGCAAACAGATAAGGAATACTCTGCTCTCTGGACTATTCATACAAAAACAAGTCCACCACATCTGGCACTGAAAACAAGAATTCTGGCATGAATCTCTCCTACTGGTAAAAATGGGGATGTTGTAGCTGCATTAAAAATCAATATCACAACCAAATTCTGTTGCACAAAACTCACTACATAAATGATACACATCTGCAAAAATAATTTTAATTATTATTACGTAAGAAAGATGTTACAAATGAGTACTAATAATTTCAAAATCCTTGATATAAAATGATGTCATTAAATTCTAGGGAGGGGGAAACATGTAAAGGAACATAGAGGATAAAATGCATAACTTAAAGAAAAAACAAACCAAAGTATACAAAGCTGCATAAAATAAAGTAGTTGAGTTGGGGGTTTTTTATTTGTTTGGGGTTTTTTAACTGAAGAGTGGTCTGAGGGTTGGTTTTGCTTTTCTTGCATTGGGACTACCAGCATTATCACTAAGGACCTATTTCATCTGTTGCAATAAACTTGCACATCAGAAAGTCTTATCGGACTATTAGGCAGGTCTAATCTATTCTCTGAAAAAAACAAACAGGAACAAGCCATAGGAGACCAGAAGATCGGGTGACAAAGATCCACTGTGGACACAGTTGTCTTCACATATCTCATGGAATCACTCTGTTTAGCCTTCAGTATTGACAAAGACTGACAAGTGTACTCAGGTAAAAATGAATTGTAGCAAACCAGCAAACAAAAAATAGTATATCATCTCAGAGAAGTGAAAGTGTTTACAGGACAATGACACTGACGTAGAATGTTCACCTTTCCTTAAAACTTTCCTCTGGGGTTAGACACACTACAATCTTTTTCTTAAGATAGAACATTCAAGTGAAATCTAAATTAAATTAAATTACATCAGCTTTCAAAAGAAAACATTTCAGTTTCAAAAGGTTTACACTGTAGCACAAAAGATTGAGCATGGTAAGCAGTCTGAGCTCACAATGAAGCTGTACTTTGAAAAACAGCCTTCCTACAAGTGTGCAAAACCTTGCTATGAGCACTCACAACAAAGATACTACAGAGGCCTCTCCAGATGATTTTTCTTTAGCTTTTTCTTGACTCTAGTCGATGATTTAGAAAAAAAAAAAAAGGGAGGGGGGAGGACTGCTTACCACCTGTATGCAACACCTTGCATTCTGCTGCTGAAGGGTCACTCTCATCCTCTTTCGTGCTGCTGCTGTTTTCTTTTTCAAGCAGTCTGTCCACCATGGCAATAACACAGTTTAAACTCTTTCCCACGTTGGCCCACACCCTGTCCTGAAAAGAGCAGAATTATCACTGCATGTTACTGAAGAAAAAAAGGCCCAAAAACCAGTAAGTTATTAACATAAAGTGGAGACAGAGATGTGCAAATTACTATACAAATTAGGTGTCAGGATATTACCCTTTCTCTCGTTCTTCAGACTATTACTGAGCTGAGCCTTTTCCATGAGTTTTTCCTTGCAGTATAAATGAACTGAGCGGGTGGTCCCATGGTGTAAAGGAGAGCACTCTGGACTCTGAATCCCAAGGTCCTGAGTTCGAGTCTCAGTGGGGACCGTCCCCTGGCAGTTCAATGCCTCCCTGCCATCCCATCCCGTCACATCTCAGATGCTCAGCAGGGTCAGCCCCAGTTAGTACCGGGGGCTGTGACAGTCCCGAGGACTTCCCTGTCACTGTTCAAGCTCGCTCGGCCGTGGCAGATGGACCTCAGGACTTAAACGGTGGGGCCAGTTCTGTGCACGCTGTGCCTTCACCTAAAAAATCTACTGTGCAGGCTGGAAGGGCACACCCACGTGGGGAGAGCCCTGCCCAAATCTTTGTTCGTGAAGTTTGGTCATACACACGAATGAACTGAAACTCTTACGGTTTTCAGACACTGGAGAAACATGTGCTTCAAACTCTACATGAAAATGCATGCAGAGTTTCAGGGCTAATCACAAGGAACGGAGCAGTTTGTGTATTTGAAATAACACCATTAGAGTGTAGACACTCAAATCTCATGTGGGACTGCCAGTTTTGTTATAATGCTTAACAACCTCTTTTTGATAATTTAACATACCCTGTATTCTATCAATCAGTTACTCTGTTGAAGCAAATGTGAAATTCAAGGACCAGAATGAGAAACTTGCAGTCATTGCATGTTTATTAGGTTCCACAATTTCAGTTTCATTCCTCACCTCGCACAAACAGCAACCATCACACTTAACTGAGCTTGTAATAAATATGAGAATTACAGAAATAATGGAGTGATAGAAGAAATTATGTATGTACAGAGAATAAAAGAGAAAATGGAGTGAAAGAAAGCTGTTGTGGAACAGAGAAACTGGAAGGGTCTTTCAGGTGCTGGATGCTGCAAAAATCAAAGCTCTTCCATCTATTTTTGAGCAACGTATTAGAAGAAAAAAACCCAAGCCATACAAGAAAGGAGCCTGTACCCAAGACTAGCAATCAGACTAAAACCAAACTATAACACACTCACAAAAAAAAATCCATCCACATGTTTTAATGCTGAGTCATTCTGAAATGCAGAGCAACCAGAGTTTAATTGAGGGTTAAAAATGGCAAGATAATATCACTACTGTGCTTTCCATTTGACAGTGCCAGGAGCGTAATGTGCATGTCAGGCCTTGAGATGCAAAAGATGGAGTTGCAAAAGACAACATTTATTTTAATATTTTTAAGTACTCCATGTGAAGTGCACATGTGGAAATATCTGCACCTGTACACATGAAACAAACCATTAGACACATGAATATCTGATATTCACATGCTAAGATACATTTTAAAGTCAAAAGACAGAAGACAGCTATACATTCCTTCAAAAGTTTCATACTGAATGTACCTCAAACGTTCCTGAACAACATTTAGAATATGGGTGAAATTACTGATTCTCACCACCCACTAGTATTAGTTTGGGGAGGAAAATCCTATGGAGAGCAATGAAATACTGCAAATACTAAAAATTCTGGGCCCAAATATCTGCAAGTTTTACCAGAGAGCAGCAGGGAACGTCAGGGCTTCTAGTCACTGAAGTTGCTGAGGTCTATGATCTTTAGTTGCTCAGCATGGCTGCAGCAATGTAATTTCCCTTTCTTCTGTCTGCTGGGGGAGCTTAATCCCAACACAAGGAGCATTAAGCTCTTAATGAGCATCTGGAGTTATTGCACAAACAACTCAAATATGAGCCCTTGTTTCATTTTGGAAAGAACACTTTTCTCCTTTCAAACCAACTATTAACCCAGCACTGAGATGATGTCTATACAATATTCACACACACATTCCCTGAGGGTTTAGAAGCAAAATTCATAAACATCTGTTGACAGAAAACTCATCCTTACTATCATATATTTGGCTTTTTTTACATATATGCAAGTGAGAGGGCGTAAAGGCCTGTCCCACAGCTCTTTTTCTCCACATAGGAGGTTCCTGGGATTAGAAGCTGTAATTACAGGCAGATAGAATAAGTAGATGTTTCTATCATTCACTGAAATGTTATCCTGTCTGCACAAAGACAGCCACATTTTTCTGTGAGGGCTGCTGAAATTCTGCAGTTTGGTAAGAACAATCCCCAAGTAAAAATGCAGTTTCCAATCAATGAAAATCAAGAGGCTTTCTTTGATTCTCCATAAGAAGAAATTAATTTATTTCACACTCTTTGTCATGCCTTACTATTTCCAGAATGTTTTCCTGCAGCCTAGCACACTTTCCACCCACCTTTCATCTCCTTAAGCAGTCTATTTGCAATAGTCTATTTGCCTAAGAACTACCTCAAAAGTGATCATTTTGCAGCATGTGCCAGGTTAAAGAACAAAATACAGCCAATACAGCCTCTTAAGTAAGCATCCTTATAGACTCTCTGTGTTAAGTGAAGGATCAGAAGGGAATAATCACTGAAGTACTAAGACCATGGTTTCCCAAGCAGGATGCTTCTCCCCTGATACCAGGCTTACCCTCAGTTGCTGGAGAGCTAAGTGGATAGTAAGTTTACTGCTGTGATGTGAAAGAAGGAGTAACAATGTCTCTGACGGCTCCCTCTCACTGCTGCTTCTTGGAGCTCAGAAGTCAAGCCAATGACAGGGAAGGTAGAAATCTGTAACAGGGCTTGGCCCCATTGAGATGAGAAAATGACACATTGACATCTCCATCTTCCCAATTTCAGAAGCCATTTGGGATGTTCAAGGAGTCCTGGCATATGTGGTTTTGGTGTTGCTAGCCAGGAATTGTCCTGGTCACACTTCTACTACCACCTCTGCTGTGGCACTGCCAGGCAGGCACAGACACTGATAAACATCTCCATGAAAAGCCAGGCCTTGGCATCACTGAAAGTGGGCACCATTCTAAGGGCATTTAAAAATGAACCTGTAAAATAATTCTTTCATTCACCCAATTAGAACAATGTAATACATTTCCATCTGCTCTGATAGTATAGTTAAAAAGCAATACGGATTCCTCATTTCAGTGAACAGGAGCAGAAACTGTTTTCTGCCCCCACACCGAACTGGGTGTCTTCCTCCTGAGCATTGCTGGCCAGTGGAGTCCCAGAGGCCACCTCTTTGTTTTTAAAGGACTCTCAGGCTCTCTAAATTCACTACAGAGCTCCTCAGTCACTTCTTGTCCTTCTATATACACCACTGCATTTGTGTGCTTTACTTGTGCCAGGTATGACACAGCAACTGCCTTTTCCAGTGCTCTAAAGATACTGTTCTCCTTTGTGTGGGCTGATAGTAACTCATTACCTTAAGGCGCTTTTGAGGTGTGTTCATAGAAAAAGCAAATATCTTAACTAATGTGATGATTAAGTCCCTCCTGTGATACGGAAGTGCTTTGGAATGGAATATATCACACAAATATTTCAGACCAGTGCCTGATCACCATTGTCAGTATCTGTATGTAGCTTATTGGAAATGCCATTTTATCTGCTCCAATCACATTAACTAGTCAGTCAGAAATGTAGAGCAGGATAAGCTCCAAGTGGCCATATGCCCACCCTCTCTTGTATTAAACATGCCAACATGCTCTGTGCCCTCCTGCAGGGAAGTTCCAGAAGAGCAGAAGCAGCTGGGAAGAGAAGACAAGAGAATATCTATCCAGAGGCAATCTGAGACTCTCAAGTTAAGTATTTTTCATTCAACAGTGATGTTTTACTGCTGCCTGTGTGTCGTGCACCAGTGTAGTTCAATGCATACAGCAGTCAGTCACTCTGGGGCTGGTATTTGTACTTGGCATCAAGGAGACGTGCAACACAGCGTTGCTAGTGAGAAGGCAGCTTTTTTGGAAAAGACTGGTCACCAGGGCAAGAGCACCCCCTCAGCTAAGAAACTGGGAGTTATTCCTTTAAAGATAAATTGGGATGCCTGGGAAGGGGGTGGATCTCACCGAGTTTTTAAACATGGCCTTGAATTCACTTCTGTGATGGTCATAAAGCAAGACAGCCATTGGAAGTGGATGGAACAGGGTCAGCTTAAAGAATTGCTCAAAGGTTTAGATTTCAGACAAAACTAAAATTTGAATTCCAATTGTAAAATGTAACTCTAGCCCTTGATAATGAGAAAAAACTCCACAACAGCAAAGGAGGATACAGTACTGTGCATGCAAAGCAACATATCTCAAAGTTTTTTTCCTTTATAGTTTATTTTCAGAGTGGATTAAGTATTTTTTTTTCAAATTTTATATGCATTTATTTTTCCTCTTTTCATCATGCTCATGACAATTTAACCATTAAAACTTGTATTATTCATCACCTCCATTGATAAAAAGAACCAAAAACTATCTGAAGACTAATCTTTCAAATTCAGAAAAAACCCCCAAATTTTTCTACGATTTATACTGTCTCAAGTTTGACAGTGACTTTGACTCAGTTTAACTCAAAAAATACTGGAAGATACACTTAATTCTTAATCAAGAGGGCAATCTTACTAATTCAGCAGAAAAATAGATACATTTTAAAATGATGCCCTTGTATGTTTTAGTATATGAGGATCAAACATCTGGTAGAAATTTATTTATTTTTTAAATCAATGATGAAATACAGTAACAATAACTTGTTTTCAGAGAAGCTAAGTTGCAGTAATAAATTAAAACTTAACTTGTACAAAAATTCATTTTTTCCAATGCAAAGTTTGTCCCTTTTAGGAAACCTATTGTCATATTTGTATTTCTGAATGTTTTAACAGCTGGAAACACTTGGGCCTTAATTTGAAAGAAAGAACCACTATTCTAGTCCCTCATGTTGTTGAGAAAACAAGAAAAGTGAATTCGAGGCTCTAAAACCAGACAAATAAAAGTATGAGTTATTTATTGTTTAAATCTCATGACTACTTAATGCATAGAGGTGAAAATAATTGTCTTTTCTCTAGAAGACATATATACTTCTCCCCTTATTTGTGGTGTGGATAAAAATCACAGTTCAGGTGCAAGTACTGTGGCTCACAGAAGTTATTAATTATTTACAATAGAGATGAATATGCTGGCATCCTTTACATTTGTGAGAATAATGTGATGAACTCCAGTATGAGCCTGAACTCAATAAAAATAGCTTGAGCATGTATATAACAAAGCAGCACATCTATTATGAACACATCCACCAAAACAATTACTCTACAAAGTCTCAGCCACATAAATAATACATATATTCGAAAGATATGCTAAAAATGCTGTATGTTTAATTCTTTTACACAATCTCAGACATCCTGTAAGAACTGAGTCTAAGGGCAAAAAGTTCTGTTTTGCTGAGGGTTTTACTTCATGTCTATTTAAACTGTTTCCAGCCTGGGGGCCCAGCAGGGGGAGTGGGGAAGAAAAGAACATTTCCCTCATAATAGCATATGCTGTTCCAATCTCCTTAAATCTGCCCAACTAGCAAAGAGAACTCAAGAGCAAAGAAAGGCTATTTTTCTGTCTGGGCAAGAAGATTTTCATTGTCCTCACTGTTATATGCACACCCAAGCAGTCCCACAGCAGCACACTGCACTCGGGAAAATCTTTCCAACCAAGCTTCAAAATCTGTGATGCATCTGAAAAATAGTATTTCAAAGATTTGCATTCCTTTCCCCCCTGCAATATCATGTGATAAGGACACTTAGGGCTTGTAGTTGTTTATGCTGATTTGTAGGGTTTGGGATTGAACAGCAGCCAAGAGTTTCTGCCTACTTACCCACTCTTCCTCATCATACTCCGAGTGATGGGGGATAGAGTCCTGCCTTTTGATGTGAGAGGGCTGCTCCTGGGGCTGGGAATCCCCTGCTCCTTCGGCACTGCTCCTGGGCACAGCTGGCGTCATGAGGCCACAGCCAGGCCGGGCTGTGTACAGTGCTAGAAGGGCACTTCTGACCAGCTGGTCCTTAAATGCGTGCACGAATAACTCCGTCTAGGAAAAGCCAAAGCAATGGAAAGGTTAGAGCAAAGAGCGCAATCCTGCAACCAAAGTGGTGCAACACTGAATTACTCTTGGGCCGAGTAGGTATTTGTTTCAGGCCAACAGACAGTGAGGAACAGTTCAAGAGTGTAAGGATCTGTCAGAGATCATAAGATTTTCACTTTTTATTGAAGTTCCAAATTTCACCTGCAGAGACGAGCCTTACAGGAAACAGTTCCAAGAGTAACCAACCACTGGTCAATAATTTCTGAGTGTCAGATAAAATCTGAATAACTTAGGAATCTTTTCAAATAAACCCCACTACTCTACATTGCTGAGATTGCAGTATCTGCAAAAGCAGTGTTTCCAGAGATAAATTTTCGTACCTGTAGGTATCAACCCAGATATCAGAGCAGGTGATGACATCTGAATTCTAGCTTTATTTTATTTATTTTTTAAAGAAAGGAAACCCTAAAGTATTTTTTCCAGGTCTTCTGAAGATGTTGTTCAATCACTGCAATTTTTCTAAATCCATCTTGATGACTGTCACAGCTGGAGTTTTACAGTATTTTTAAACCACTTCAACCTCCCTGCATTATTCATCTCCCTTTCTCCCCAACAAGAAAAGGAGAATGCTTTCAGAACATGGTCTTTGCCATCTTTGGATTGTCTCCACATAACAGCACTTGCTGCTGCCACCAGTGTGCCACTCATGCCCATATCCTGCAGTGTGTAGATAAGAGTCAGAGGAACCAGCCTGAACGAGCAGGCACACAGGGCTAGAAAATGCCATAAATAAAGGTTGTCCAGCCAAGCTTTGTTCAGCTCTTACACACTCCTAATGCAAAACCTGGAGAAAATGTAGCAAAAAAACCCCAAACCATAGAAGTTTCAAGAGTCAGCATCTCTCTCCCTGGAAAGCTTTACCCCAGTTTCTGCACTTCTTACTTCTATTCTTATTCCATCCCTTTTTCCTACTACTTGCTCCTCTTTTGTATACCTCTACTCCTACTCAACTTATTTTTTCTTGCTTTCCTGCCTCAATACCCCCTCAAAAGTTCACTGACACTTAGACAACAATGCTCTAAATAACGGACTGTTTTCTTCAAGCTCTGGCTGCTGGGTTAGGTACTTGCTTGAGAATTTACTGCTTTTTCCCATTTTATGTTTTAAAAAAAAGTATTTTTTAACATGGAAGGGATGAAAACATTTGGTGCAACTAAATCTCAAAAGTTTTAAAAATAAGAAATTCAAGCATATCTAAGCTATCATTTTTTAAACCAAAATCAGGACTTCCTTTAGATGATTTGGAATTCTTTAGCCATTAGACTTGGCAACCCTACTCATGTCCCTGACAATTTTAGCAGACCCATTATTTCTCCTTGTTACTAACTTGGTGTATGAGGAAAAGGGTGTTTTTAAAGAGTTTTCTTATATGTAGCCCTTCAGGACTGCCTCCTGGTAGTTCTATGGGACAATTCCAGTTTTCCAAATTTCCAGCCTCTGCATGGTGCATGCTTGGAGAAAAAAGCAGTTTTGGGGGAATATTGCTATCAAACCCTAACATTCCTCTCTAAAGAAGAAGCAAATGACTTCAAGACTCTCCTAAAGTTCTATCTCAAAAAAGCCAAAACTACATGACTTGTCTATCCTTAGAAATGGCAACATCATGGTTTTGCTGAGGCTTCATACTCCTCTGCCCCTCAAAGTCTGCCTGAGATCATTTCAGGTCTCTGCATCAGGCACGTCTGACTCAAAAAAGCTTTAAATTCCACAAAATTGTGAGCATTAGATAACTTGTTGTAAAGAATGTCCACTATAACTGCAATGTATATTAGGTAATTATGTGAAAAGTTTAACTAATCTAATTTAATATAAATATTTTATAGGGAAAATAATTTTTAGAAGCAAATTGGTACAGAAGTGAATCTCCATTTTTTCATACAGAGACTAAAATGCTTCTGTAATTAAATTCCATTCAGGGATCCCATTGGCTTAACAGCAATTTACATTTTAACTGCATTTTCTAACAGCTCAGTACAGCTAAATTTGCAGAACATCACTATTTATAAAATTGCATTGAAATCACAAAACAAGTCTATACAAGGAAATGAAAACTTTGCAAATTCTTTTAGATAGTCAACTAAAGAATATTTCTGCAAACAAAGATAGGCATAGCTGGAAAATGAATTTACCAAGCCTTCTGCAAGCTGCAAATGCTGATACACTTGTCAACAGCTAAAGGCTTCCTTAATCAATTAACAGAAAGTGATGATAAAAGGTTACTCCCAGGAAAACACTACGGTAAATTGCAAATTATATATGGAAAAGTAAAACGATGCTTAGGGTGAGGAAATAAGTTCAATTTAAGAAGCAGCAGTGGAATTATTTGATTTAATTTTTCACTTTCAATCCATGAAGCCAGTCCTTCCATTTCTAACTTAAATACTTAAATGTAATTAACATTACTGATAGGTCAGATACAGTAACTACTACCTCATACTTTTAGAAAGAATTGTTCTAGATATCAAGCTTAATTTTACCTTAAAAAAAAAAGAAGATTATATGCTTTTTAATAAACTTGTAGGATTGAACCACAAGACAAATCATTTTTATGACTTCTTCAAACAGCTGTTTAATTTCTAAATTTCTATCAAGTTAAAATGTAAGAGACTTTCTTTTTTACATATAAGAAGTGGGAAAGATAAAAGAGCAGAAGCACTTCACGTGCCTCAGGAATACAAGCAGGCATCACATAGTTCTATCCGTCAGAGCACGTGCCACTCTATCTTAAATATAACCAGGGACATTCTGTTAGTCTTGGTTCTCCTATACTGTACCAGATTAAATAGATAGGATTATTTTAGGTCATCTAGATAAGGCTTTGAGCAATCTAAATACAGTATGGTGTGAGTTCACTCAGTTTCAGGGTTTGAAAGGATATTTCCCTTCCCTGAAGTTGTTTCATGGTCTTTGCTTTCCTCCCCATCTCTTTTCAGTTCTCTACAAAGGACTGTCCCTCCACACCCGATCCTCACCGTATTATTTCTCCATTATCCCTCTTCTCCTCAGAGCAAGTTTGGGAATAGACATGGGAGCAGGTATTGAACCATTCATGCAGCAGCTGTTCAGACAACTGGATTAATCTCTTACAAGCAAAAGGTGGAGGCTTGACAGACATCCAAGGACTTATAGAGGGTGACTCCTCCTCCTTCTGGTAACCTGTGCTCATTATTAATCCTGGCCCTGAAGAGTTCATATGAATATATACAACTAAATCACCAGCTATAAATGTAAAATACCTGTGACTTTTGCAAACTGAATGGATTGTCTTTTTTTGACCCTTTTCTTTAGTCTGACTCTCCAAGAGGCTGTGGCTTTAACAGTGGTTTAGTAGCACAGCTGCCTGCAGCCCCTCTGAAATCATCCACTCCTCCTGCCATGAGGCAAATGGCTACAGCCAACACCCAAAGTCCGTAGCAACCACACTTTGAATCTTCAGGGCAAACACTTCTTTGTCTGATTTGCTTTACCTGTGCATCATATTTCTTTGAACTACCCCTAGCAGAGCAGCTAACTGGTCCTGTGCACAGCCAAAAACGGTCTCTTACATGCAAAGGTAAACTTCAATTGCTAAAATGCCCCCATAAATTCTCTGCTTCATCTCCAGGCTGAATTCTCATTTCCTATATTACCCCTGACATTCACAGTGACTCCAGTGTTCTCAGGGTGACTGTGGATTTACACATCTGTGATGGAGAGCAGTGTTTCTCTCCCCATGGCTCCAATGCTGTGCCTTCACTGCATGTGGCTGAGCTCAATATTCAGATTGGAAACTCTGCCATGGGACAAGGCACTGCTGGGGTAACGGTGCTCAGACCACAAGGGCTGTCACCTCCCAAGAGCTGAGGACATACTGAAATGGTTATTGATAGTGTTATTAAAGCCACACTCACATCACATTGCAGAAGGGACAGCCCATGAAGTAAAGGGAAACTTCTTCAACCTCAGGTCAGAGCTATACTGCTTAAGATTTTTATAGCATAGTATATTCCATATGCTTAAAAGTACTACAGACTTCAACTAATCTCCAGTATGTCTGTGAGACAGGCAGAAAATATTATCTTCCTTAATTTAGAACTAAAAAAACTGAGATCAGGAAGAGCCTACAGCTATAGGAGAAAGAGAATTAAAATTTGAGACCTCCTGGTGCCAACTTCACAGCTTCTTCTTTCAGGCTGCACCACCATTTCTGATCATGCTATAATTCTAAACCCTATGCACAAACCTGGCTTGAACTATCTCCCACAAGCAGCAGCTTGCAGTATCACAGACAGAGAATTAACAATAATGATTTATCAGACCACAAAAATATTTATAATAAACTATTTTGATAAACCACAGAATGTGGCCACTAGAGGACAAAAGAGACACATGAAATTAAATTAATTACACTTTCAAATAAAGACAATTTTTATATATTTCATTAAATTTCTATATGGAAAGCCTGCAGAGATGCTAAGTAACATTCTTTTTCTAATAGCAACATTTTTAAGCTTATGTTAGCAGAGTTTATTTAATATTTCCTGATGCTGTGAAAGTCAATTTATGCAGAAAAAAAACCCCAGCTGTTGGAGACTTGGTTATTCCATTTTCCATTGCAGTGAAGATTTGAATCTTACTTTTTCTGAAAGCATCTTTAAAGAATTCTTCAAGCTGTCTGGAGAACGCTGGCTTGCAGAACTCAGCAGCAGGTCTGCATGGCTTGATATGAGAGGTTGGAGGTGATTGATGTTGCTAAGAACTTCTTTTGCCTTGGCTGTGTTTTCAGGGGAATAGTAAATACACTGGTATCCAGTACTGTAATAACAGAGAAAGTCACATAATTTTAGAATAATTTCTGCTATTAATAACAATGCTTAATGTGCTAAAAGTCTTACCACTAGGTTTACAGAAAAAATGTCAGATAGCTGAACTTCATTTCACTGAACATTTCATTCCTTCCTCTAAGGGTAAAATCAAATCCTTGCTTGAACAGTAGTACCCACCACCAAACAATCCAAGCCGTAGTGTTCAACCTAAAAATTCCTTTGAGTGAACTGATCTGAACATAAGAAAACCATATTTTTACAGGTTTCTTTTAAAAATTATAATTCTGGAGAAACTAAAGTTTTGACCAAGTCAGGTAATAATCACTAAGAGCATAAGGCTCCTTATTTTTCCAACTGAACTCCCCAACACACTATTAACTACTTCACTCTGTCTTTCAAAATCAGCTATTAATGTTTAATTGATCAGCAGCCTACACTGTGTTTTGATTAGCATCAGGGATGTCAAGAAAGTGGTGACAGAGTTCTCTCAAAAATGAAACAGGTGTCTAGTTCGCAAGACAAGACACAGAAATGGGGTGTGGGAGTTAGTTACTATAAAACCACACAAATGCATGCTGCAAACTTCCTACTTTGCTTTCAGTTGTTCACAAACTACTGAAATTCTTTTGCAGGAATTTGACACTTGTGTAATCCTGTGCATTGCTTTTCATTTCAGTCTTTTTCCACATCTTTCACACCCCCTTTTCCCCTTTGTGTCTTCTGGGATCCCTTCCATTTCCCTCTCATTAGTTTTCTACAAATTGGAAATGAAATTTATTTCAATAAAGGACATATACAGCATAAATTCAGAAGTCCAGATGAAGTCTCTCCCATAAAATTTAAAAGGCAGATTTTGGCAAATAAGGATAGATTCAAGCAGTCTTAAAATTAAACCTCTTGCTTAGATATTTTGCTGAGTTACAATCCCAAAATTCACAGTACCCCATTCTATTGTTCTATCTTTCACCAATGCCTCCATTTTTAGACACACTCCTTTGCAGAGGCAGTCAGGATGAATGGCATCTGAGTCAGCAAAGCTTTGCCATGGTCAGTCATGCTACCAACCACATTAAAAATACTGTGTATCTCCAATTCACAGTCCACTACAGGAATTACTAGACTGCCAAGTGAAGTGGTCAGAATTCTGAGTATTTCAGCAAAATGAATCACATAAACTTTCTTTCCTAATGACTTGGGAGAAAACAAATTCTCTGCCTCTTGGAAAAATGAGGAAACAGCCACAATTCTACCTTTGACGTGGCAACATTGTTAGTGAGATGGACTTCCGAAGTCAGATCCACTTCTCCAATCAGGGCAACTCTCAAGCGATCAGACTCCACAGATGGGGCAGGGACAAGAGTAATAATAGTCTGTGCTAATTATAGTGAAGACATAGTCTTGATGCTCCTCTAATTCCCCTTCAGGCCTCTCCCTCCCTTTATCAAACAGCCTTGTTGCAGGCTGAGTTTGGCTAATACTGTTATCAAGCTCACCATGCATATACAACTGTCTCGGATTTCCCTCAGCCTTTAATTCCCTGATCTTTCCACTGATCTCCCACGGCTCTGAGCTTCACTGGATATTGCACCAGAAAAGCTACAGACAACGCTGTAACACAGAGGGAAGAGTGATACTAAACCTGTGAGCAGGTCTCATTGTAATAAAGTAATTCATAGCTTTTAAATAAAGGAAACAGTAAAGAGAGAATGACTCTTCCTTCAGAATGCAGTGTATTATCAGACTTCAGTATTTGGTTAATTTTAACATTTCCTGAAACCCAGAAAGCATGAGACAAACTGAGACTAGCTCAGTTGGTTAAAACTTGGTCGTAATAATGCCAAGGTCATGGGTTCAATCCCCTGTGTGGGCCATTGACTTTAGAGTTGGTCTCAATGATCCTTCTGAGTCCCTTCCAACTCAGAATAGTCTGTGATTCTGTAAACTTCAAATATTTAGTTTCTTTCACAACTTGAGGGCAACTTCTTCCCCTCCCCCAGGAAAATGTGGAATTTTTTTTCAGAAACATGTTTGGGAGTATTACAGGTTTCTAGTTGCTATGCCTCAACACTGTCGAATTTAAGACTAGCCTGAGATTTTCTGTGGTCTTACTGCTCCTGAAAAGACATGACTACTTACAATTCAACGAAGTTTCCTCATCTATAATTACTTTTAGAGCTTGCTGACATGTATAGCTATGGCATATAAGTATTACCACTTAGAAGAAGCAGCTTCCAATAGAACTTATGGAACATTCAACTCTTCACAGGTGTCCTAAGGCACAAACTAGATGAAACTTTTGCATTAGAGTAAAGGCCACAGGGGCAGGTCCAATGCCGGAAACCAACAGCGTTATGAAAACAACCTTTGACATGCAAATTATATTATTACACATGTACCTTTTGGAAAACTCTATAATCATGTCTTCTGGCTTAAGTATCAAAGCTTTCACCGAGCATATAAAACCACACTTGATCATTTCCATATATTGGCACCATCATTAACTATGAACACATGACTGTCAGCAGTCATTCAGTTTTAAAATTGCTTTAAGGACATTGTCAGGTAATTTGAATAGATATTACATTGGCTACATGAGCAAATTTAATTCTGGATTAACCAAGTTTTTGCCTGAGAAGTAATACTGCAATATGCTAAATGTCTTATTTTTAATGACACTCGGAGTTACTCCACACCCGCTGTTAACTGTGCCATTTGTGTGACTGAGTTAAATTGCACCATCTGGAACTGGGGTAAAATCTTCCAACAATGAACATTTGACCTCACATTTTTCATGGGCAAAACCACAGACATTCGTATCAAGAGCACAGTTAAAACATGGGCAGCAAGTACATCTACCCCAAGGTAACTTCAAACTTATGAACATTACTGAAGATACCAGTTCAGTGGCTTACTTATGCATCACATGTATTCTGTCTAAAGTGGAAAGTTATGATCAAAAAGAAATTGCTAAACAGAAAAAACACTCTGGACAGTTCACTGTCTCAATAAATAAAACTAAACCATATGACCAATGTTGAGGTTATGAAAACAACCCTGAGAGAAACCAGAAGTTGAAATTAATTTTCTCTTTTTGTTTATTTCCTTGCAAACTTGGAAATACTAATTTTGAATACCGAGGAAAATGAAATTATGTTATTAGTTTTGTCTATGATGTTCAACTCTCTACAGATCCTTAACTCAAGGCAATGGCTAAGGATGTGGCATAGAGCTTTTTCTGCTTTTCCTGCTGCACTTCTATTTCCTCTCCATTCCTAACTGACTCTTGGAATAACTCTATATCAATGCCTTCAGTTGGTAATGGGACATGAGTTGCAGTGAAAAGAAAGACGAAGATTCCCTTCAGTCCTCCAGAGACCCAAGCAGGACAAATGCCACAATAGCATAGGTGAAGCTCACAGTGAATCTTCCCAGGAAGACTCACTCCAGGAAGGCTGAATGTCCAGGGAAAGCCTTCCACAGAGCTTCAGATTAATTTTAGAGTATCTTTGGATTGGTGGAAAGGTGTAAGCAGCTTTTAATGCAGGGGAGAATCTTATACCAGGAAACTGAGCGTGATTCTAATCAGAAGGAACAAAGGCTGTTGTGCCCCACCACAAGCCTGAAGTGAACTAGTGCCTTTCAGTGGAGCCTTCTCCTGGCAGCCTGCTGGAGGGAGGGTACAAGAACAATGGCAAAGACATGGAGCCAGTCTCCTCCTGGAGCCTTCTCCTGGCAGCCTGCTGGAGAGAGGGTACAAGAACAATGGCAATGACATGGAGCCAGTCTCCTCCTGGAGTCCACATAAATAGAAGTTTCTTGCTCTCCAAAACACATAACCCTAAACCTCCAGAGGAAAAGCTCCCACAAGTACTTCCCTTCTTTTATAGCCTCAGTCTCCTTTCATGCCTGCTTAAAGAAATGCTTCAGGCAGTTCTGTCCAGAGAGTCTAGCAACTGGAAAATACTGTGATGAGAATTGAATATCTCAATGAATAGCTTCAACTTCAGCAGTTTCTCATCTAAACTTCCACACAACCTTAATACACTGATTTTATGGTCAGTGAAAAAGTGTTCATCCCCAGGAAGTCTGATCTCTCTTTTACACACACATATATACAGGCAAAAAAAGGGGAAAGTGAGCAAAGAACAACATCTCTGTGGAAAGGGTTATGCATGACAGGCTGTGGTTTTCCTTTGAGACAGAGATTAAAACAATTAGATCAAACACAGACCATTATTATTTCAACATCTCTGGGATTTTCTGGGAAAAAATGCTATTTCAGGTTTCTCAGAAAATGGCAGTGGGCTGAAGGTTATGAAATTCAGGTAATAGGAACCCAGGAGATTGCAGCATTAATAAAAACTCTGGTAACAGGTATGTTAGTGAAGGAGCACCTCTCATATTTTGACCAAAAGTCTAGACGTCATCAAACAGGAAAGGTGCTTTTAGACAGTTCAAAAGCAAATTAAATTACTATAACTTTAAAAGAAAATCAACAGAAAATCCTTTTCAGTAGTGTTCCAGTTTCAAGCTTGTGCTAATTTAAAACAGGATCATTTCTAAATAGCTTGCTAGAAATGATGTATAAAATTGTAGTGAATCACAGCACCTCATTCAGCTTGTGTGACACCTCTGTTTTTCTTGATGGTTAGAACTGGGGCATTAAAAAACTTGCAATCCCAAGTCTATGTGTTTTGATTAAAACAAAGATGATGAAATTAGATTTTAAATAAGAAAAATAGTCCTTTGTGTATCTTGGAAGTGATTTAATTTATGAACAATTCAAGCAGTGAGGCATTATATGGGTATAACTTACGGAATGTTTGCCTTAAGTGCTCCTGCACAACTGAGCTCTAAAAATAACTTTCTGTGCCATCCACACTGATGGGAAAGACAAGCCCTTCCATTTGATGGAAGGCCAAACAAAAGACTGTATTTGAACAACTGACTGACACTCTCTTTTAGCTAGAAATAGGAAAGGAAAAAATAAAAAGAACAAACCAATACAGCATAAAGAAAAACATTCAAGAATAAATCTATACCCTAAACATGTAATTAATATTCTGCAATGATTTGTCATACTTGAATCATCACATTTCAATTACTTTAATTTAAATGCTATCATACCTAAACAAAATTTTTATACAGCATCAGTTGTTCTACCAGTCTTATGAAGTTCACTCCTGGCTACTAAAGGGACAGACATACCACTCATATCTTATAGACATGACTGATGTTTCTTGTGGAAGAGCCTTTCATCTGTCTCTTTTTCACAGATAAAAAACAGTATGTGAATGGGTTATAAAGCAATGGAATGGGCTTCAGATCACATACCATAAAGTATTATATTTTTCACCTGAAAGAAAAGCTTTTCTTGCTCTTATTTCAAATAATATTTTTAGAAATCCGCCTCTTTTTTTTTCCTTTTAAAATGATCTGCTTGATGGTATGAAATCAGAGAAGAATGGCAAAAATGCTGCATTTTTATAAATATTATTATACAATTCCTTCCACTCTTTTGTCTGCACAAAAATGTATATTCTTCATAAAACAAAACATGCCAGAACCACCTTCAGACACATATTTTCCATATTCTTCTCTATAAACTTTCACAAAACTTATGGCTCAGTCTTGTTTTGGTTTGGCAACAGCAAATGCTACCAGATATCAGTTCCTCTTGTCTGCTAATTCGTCCACAAGTCTAGCTTTGAGCAAGGATTATTTTGTGATATGCTGCCACTTTTGAATATTTCTATAAACTGTTCTAATAATCAGACTGAAGGTCAAAGGCACACAAGGCATTTTGTCATGTCTTAAAATCAACCAAGATTGGCTTAAGAGCTAATCTCTTCCCACATTGCCCTCTGTGTCTTCAGCTCACTTAGCCTAGAGCAAATGGCTGCTGAATCTGCATTTCTTTCTGTTCATTCTATATTCTGACTGTTATTCCAAGGTGTCACTTCAACCAGATCTTCAAGAATGGCTGCCCCCATTGTAAACCAGAAAATTTAAATTGTAAAAGCTGCCCCTGCAAATGCTGTGTGTTCTCAAAGCATCCTCATGCAGCTAAACAAACAGGAGCATGCAATATAATGTTGTTGCCACACTGAAATAAATTTCTCCGTGGTAAGAATGAGAGTGGTCCTTTCATGTATTTATTTAAAGTAGACCCACTCCTGAATATGACAGTGAGATCACATTGAGAGCTTGCATGCTCCTGTCTTTTGACTCATACAAGTTCTCCTAGTTGAACCAGAAATAAACCAAATCCATTGAGTTTTCTCTGAGTTGCACTTTGTAGGAAAAATGAATTTTGGAGTCTTTCTCCTTTCTGCTTCATGGGAATTCAAACACCAAGTGACCATCTCCTCAGGTCTGGAAAGCAATTAGCTGAAAACTGCAGTCCACAGTTCTCAGTGCACAAACTTAAGTTTGTTAGTCCCACCCAGGCTCTTCTTTTAGGAAGAGTCTGCTAGGATAGTAACATAGTTACCCTAGTTATATCATCTAGGGACAGGCTTTTGCTCTTTCAGGGTAATACAGAAACACAAAGCAAACTGCACTGTCACAGTCAAGGTGTGGTAAGCTGCCCTTGAAAATCTCCAAGACATGCAGAAAAATCTAAGCAGCAGGGCATATGTAAGGGGATGTGTAGGCACTTGAAATATGTGCAAAATGCCTTGATAAAACAAAATGCCTTGATAAAACCTGCACAAAGCTTTACCCAGAGCTCCTGAACACCATCCTTTATCAGCTTAGAGGTCTAGTGGAACAAGAGTGAATGAAAATGAGGAGAGGCTGTGCTGCAGCGAGTACCTTTTGCCATGCTTGCCTTCTGACACTGCACATCAGCTGAAGGAGTCTCACATACCATCTCCTCTCCCCTGTTACAGGCAACTAAGGAACAAGGGCACTGTCTAGTCAGTCCTGTGAGACACAGCAAAATGTGTTCTCCCAGAATGAACTCAAGAAAGACTAGTTCTCTTCCCTACATGGCACTTTCCCTTCTGTTCTCCAGTGAACAGAGAACAATTTGCCTCACAGCTATCCCCCAGTCTGGGAGGTCATGCATCTGCCAACATGGATATGCTGCAGGACCAAGCAAGTGAGAAACAGTTCATTTTCTGAAAGCTAAACACTGAGAGGGCTGGAAGTGTGAAGTTCTTTATATCACTTATGACTTTAAGTAATATAATAACTTACTAAACACTACTGTAACTACATTATCAAGATAATAAAGGAGAAGATACTTTAAGAAATGTCTTTAGACACTTTTCCTCATTGGAAAACATGTACTTCCTAGGCCTCCATATCATGGGGATAGGGCTGCCTATACCAGTATGCTGACAGCAGAACATTAACACAATGGGCAATGATGTGTCTTATGTGATCAATGATATTCACGTTTCACTGGCAAGTTTTGGCATCAGAGGCAGTCAGGGAAATGAAAGATTTTAGAAGATTTAAGAGGGGTTTTATGTTATAATGTGCAAAAACTCTCCACAGTGATACAGCTTTCAAAGCAAATATACCTGCTGGAGTTTTTTTGATTTTAGTATTGATGCCAAGTGCTATTCAACCTAGAAGTCAACAGCAGATTTTTATAATTTTCCTTTTAATTCTTTACAATATTGTACCTATGAAACTTTTTTGAGCATTGACTATAATGGCATTCATTTTCTATGGAGCATTTTGAGGATTTAGATCAGAGAACTTCCTGCTTCCCTTTCAGATGCTGTGACACTGAGTGCATGAGGTTGGCACTGTGAGTCAAAGCGCTGAGCAGTCACAGCTATGGGTGCTGCCAGGGACAGCTGTGGCTGCTCAAAAATCTTAACAGCCATAGCAACAAACACAAATACATCCAGTTCTTAGTTAGCAAATATGTAACTAACACTTCTGTGCTCTTCACCAGTTAACAAAGCACTTGAGTACAGCAATGAAATTAAACCTTTATTTTGTTTAGGTTTATTCTGGCTTTCTGAAGAATAAGAGCAGTTACTTACTTGACAGGTGTAATAAAAACATTTTTTCTCAACATATGCCCAGGACTGTCAGAAATAAAGATGCTACTTGAAGCTACGCTTTCTGCATTGAAAAATTGCCTATAGCTACATTCTTCTTAGCACAACAATTACCTAAGAGATATGTCAGTCAGAACAGCATGTTTTCAAGCACTGATATGCCTCAAGCTTCCTGAAATATGAGGGGGTGGGGGTGGGAAATCAAAGTTTTGAATCAAAGAATCATTAAGATTGGAAAAACCCTCCAAGATCACCAAGTCCAGCCTTTGACTGAACACCACCATATCAGCTACACGATAGAACCAACTGCCAAGTCCAGTCATTTCATGAACGCTTCTAGGGCCGGTGACTCCAGCGTTTCCCTGGGAAGCCTGTTCTAATGCATGACAAATTTTTCCATGAAGAAAATCTTCCATATGTCCAATCTGAACCTACCCTGGTGCTGCTTGAGGTAATTTCCTTTATTCAAAAGAAATCTTTGCACTAAAAGTAGACTGTGCTTCAATTTTGTAGTCTTGCAAAGCGGGGATGATAAAGAAAATACTTTACAAATGCAATGGCCAATCCTACTAGATTTCAATCTTCCATGCACTGAGCAGGGTAAATTGTTTTGGTTTTCAGTGAGCTCATAACATTTTAATGCAACATTAAAGATATTTTCCTTGCTGCTTGAAAGAATACTTACTTTCTTCTTTCTGCCTCAAATTTACTCAGCAGTTTGCGGAGCCCACCATTCTTAAATCCTTGGAAATGCGCTGCCGGGGCTCCCACAGTGATGACGTCATACAGAGCATCTGGAACGGGAGCAGACACAGAGATTTGAACGTGCATATTCCCAAGGCACGGGAACACTATGACATCTACTCTACAAAACGTGGGGACAAGAAGTCTAGATTATATGCAAGGAATAATTGATAATCCGTGTCTCTAGGAGGCCCAAGAGCTAATCAATCTTTCCATACAGCCACCTGCACACCTGAGAAAGTTCATCTGATTTATGGCTCCATCTAAATTAGACACCGCAGTGTAGAACAATATTCCAGCTCTGCAGTTTACAAAGCTGCCAAGGAAATTGGGCCTTTGTGTATTTCACTTTATTACCCCTTTCGTTATTTAACTTGTAGTCATGTTGAGATGCACAGATTCAAGCACTTTAGAGTCAAAAGAGAGCATTATGATGGAATAGTCTGACTCTTCGAATAATAGAAACTACAGAATTAGAACTAATGATTCCTGCATCAAGCGCACGTCTCCTGGTTGAGTGAAGGCATCTGATCTTGATTTAAAGACTTAAAGTGACAATGAATTCACTGCAGTCCCAGAGAAGTCAATTAGACTAGTAAAAATCTCTACTTTTCTACTTTGGACTGGTTTAGATATAATGCTAATGGACTTTCAGATATAATGCTGTTTATTGCTAAATTGAAGAGACCCACTCTATGACATACACTTACTTTTTATATATATTTATGAACACTAAGTCAGTAGTTTTCAGATGAAAAGCTACCAGAATAGGAAATAAACTATGTTGCTGAAATTCTTGCTGAGACAACAAAGGTGTTGTTGCTGTCTGTATATACCTGATGTCTTATGAGATATGGGATGAAATTTTTGTGTGGATATATGCTTACAGAACCAGAGATGAAACCTTTTTAAAAAGAGCCTGTCATTGATTGTCAGTGCAGACATGAAGATTTAATCACATTCCAAACCACAATAATTATTTCTTCAAAGTTTAAATTTACATTTGCACTAAGCAATACTTGTTTTGTACCCAAGCTTAGTGCAGGTATAAAATTACAGTTCAGAATGCCTCATTCTTACAATGTAGTTCTAAAGGAAACATGAAAGGACATTTTTTGTGAACTGTTTTATTCATCAAGGAAGCTTGCTATGTAAATTAAAATCTAGTCCTCTCTTAAAATAGAACTTTTCTTGCATTCTGATGATAAATATCCCTAGAAGCAAGAACACTGTACAAATGATTCAGTTAATGAACTATGCTTTACTTCCAGAGCTGAATCTCAGAATGTATTTGCTCAAATTGATTTGAACTCTAATGAATTGGTGACTCTTCAATTTCCACTTAAAAGGAGAAGTGACATAATTTCATTAGCCTAAGGTGAGCTTCAAGATTCTTAAATAGCCCATGCTTGCAAGTCTTAATAGAGATTTATCCATAATACATAATCTTGGGCTATTAGAGCTCCATCAGTACTTGACAATAAGTAGTTCTTCTGCTTAAAACAATAGTGGCTTGAAACCAAAATAAGAGATGAACTCATAAAGTTAACTGAATAATGGGTTCTGAATATGTTTACAGAAACTATGGGTAAATATTTACAAGTCTAACCCCTGGTTCTGGCTCTGTTTTAAATAAACAGTGACCCTGTTTATAGTTACTTTGGAGGGGGGATTCACCCCCCTTTCATTAAGCCTGTGGCCTCTTCTCAGTATGGTCACAGAGCAGCTGTTTGAGGCACAAACACACCCAGCACAGCTGAGCACCCACCTCCTGCAAGGGAGCACAGAAGAGTGAGGATGGCAAAGGAGGAGGAGGAAACATCTATGGCTCTGATGATGGGCACAATCTCTGTGCCACTTTGCAGAGCACAGTACAGTGCAGAGTGCTGTGAGGCTTGGATGGAATGGCTTGTGACATGCTCCACTCACACATCAGTGCAGCTCCTTGTGAAGGACGTGCAGGGTCAGCATCAGTACACTGGGACAGAAGTGCCCCAGTAACTCACAGTATCACCCACTGCAAAAGCAGCCACTGCTGACATCCCTCTGCAGTGAAGGCAGAGCCTCAAATGCAGCAGAAAGCCATAGGAGCTGTGTCATACCATCAAGCACAGCTCAATCTTGAATTTGAAACAAACCTGCTTGCCTTCACAGGAGGCAATCAGTGTCTCATGCTGGCCAGATGCAAAATAAAACTCATTTCAGTTCACTGAATTTATTTAAAACAAGCACACAATATATAGAATCATAGAATCAGTTGGGTTGGAAAAGACCTCCGAGATCATCAAGTCCAATCCTTAATCCAACCCCACTTTGATTACCAGATCATGGCACTCAGTGCCATGTCCAGTCTCACCTTAAAAACCTCCAGGGTTGGAGAATCCACCACCTCCCTGGGAAGACCATTTCAGTGCCTGACCACTCTCTCTGTAAAGAACTTCTTCCTGATATCCAACCTAAACCTCACCTGGCAGAGCTTAAGCCCATGCCATTTTGTCCTACTGTTGGTTGCCTGAGAGAAGAGACCAATCCTCACCTGACTACAACTTCCTTTCAGGTAGTTGTAGAGAGTGAGAAGGTCTCCCCTGAGCCTCCTCTCCTCCAGGCTAAACAACCCCAGCTCTCTCAGCCTCTCCCCATAGGACTTATGCTCCAGTCCCTTCACCAGCCTTGTTGCTCTTCTCTGGACCCGCTCCAGCCCCTCAATCTCTTTCCTGAACTGAGGGGCCCAGAACTGAACACAACACTCAAGTGTGTAAACAGGGACAACAGCAGAGCTATGCCAAGATATAAATTTAACTCCTGTAGTATGAACAGAGCAAAATGTGATGTTTATCAAAGGATAGGGATACAGTCATCCCATATGGAAACCCTTTTTCTCAAAGCTATTCCTACTGAAAGTTTAAACAGACAGGTACTTTCTCTTCCATGTCAGCACCCATCAACAACTCAAATCAAAGCTCAGTAAAAGTCAACCTGTTATTGAACATACAAAAAACCCCAAAACGACATATCAAAGTGTATACACATGACATGTGGGATTAAAACCTCTCTTGCATTGCCAAAATGAAGACATCTCAGAGTGTAAGGGTTAATGACAGCTTTATGGCTCATCAGCTTGCTTAATGGCCACCTCTGTAAATGTTTACATGCTTTGTTTTATTTCCCCCCTCCCCTGTCAGTCTCCTCCTTATATTCCAGGTACTGTTTGATATACACCAAACAATGCATGAGATGAGAGAGACCAACTTGATGCCAAAGTACTGCCCACTCCAGACTGATTTAGCAATTGCTAAAACCTGTGCAAACTGTGCATATCTAATACGAGACATAGTGAGCATTAGTTAAATTACTAAGGGAGAGTTTTATAATTCAAACAAAGTTCCAAATTTGGAAGACAATTTTTAAATTTATCTCTTTCTGTACCTTTTTTGATTATGGATTAACCATGTGCCCCAAGCAAAGTGGTTTTGAAGAAGGAAATTAACTTTCCAAACTTAAGTAGTGTAAACGTTATGGGTGATTAAGGAAGTGGACTATTTCAGTCCACATATTTTTATTCAGTAAATAAACATACAGTGTTCTGTTCCAAGAGAGGTTTTCTTGAAAAGACATAGTATAAACCTTTTGGCCACCATGACAAACCTAAAAATGCTTTTGAGTTAACTAATTATCTTGAAAACATTAACTGAATGAAAATCTGTGCTGTCACATTATGTCACTATAAATCCCCATCTTGTTAAAATGTTTGGAGGCATTGTTGTTCAGTAAAAGAAATAACAAAATATTGAACCAATACAGTGTCCAACAGATAATTGGAAGTCCCTGTGTTCCAATTTGGAAGTGGAAGAACACCAGCCTCACACAGTATAATACTCCTATAATCACTGTTTGTACCTACTGTTTTACAATCTGCTTAGATGCAGAGTGTATTAATAAGGCAAAAACCTCACAGAGTGTAATTTCTGTGTTTGTACACTGGCAGCAAATGTAACAAAATTATTCACTGTGCTATGATTTGGCCATATGTATGTATCAGTATATTTTTTATCTGTCAAGGATGCTGCTAAAATTATATGCAAGCAGCAGCAACAGAATTCCATATTAAAAAGAATCATAGAGGGCGTTACAGAAGATTATCCCCATTCCCAGGAGGTATTAGAAGTTTGCAGTATTTTCAGCAATATCAGTAGAGATGCTTTCACTTAACACTGAGCAAATGCAGAGGGTGGCACTGTATAAGCTGATTCAGAAACCAGTGGTGCTGGTCCATCATGGCTTCCTAAGAAATAGGATATATTAAATTTAGAAGTAATACTGTCCTTAATGGAAACATGCAACTCACATCACCTAGGCTGTTGAGTTCACCCCAGAAATCTCCAGGAGGAAATGTACTGTGTTGTGCTCTATCACTCTTTCTTGTGGCAAACCGAGGAGGGGCAAAAAAAAAAAGCCACCTTAAAACTAGGGAGTTAAGACTGCCTTTTACAGCACACTGACATTATGGATCACAATGAAAAATGAAGCTGATGCCCAAGTAGCACATGAATCTTACTGAACACTGTGCAGTGTGGCAGCATGAATCATGACAGTATTAGTTCTGCACTGCTACAACAGAGGATTTTTAACCATGTAGAGGTTACCAATACATTTCGGTGAATATATATTCTGCATACCCTTATTTGCTTGGAGTGTCATAGGAACAATATGAGCACAATATCCCTGGAATTTATTTTTAGAAAAGAACATCAAAGTAATTTAGTTAACCACTCCTTAGTTTTCCAATATCTGAAGTCAGCATCCAAAACTTGCGACTTCAGAAGATGAGGCAGAGAAACCCCTTGCACAGCTTTAACTTTGATTCCTAAATTTCAGCACAGTCTCAGGACTTCTGATCAGTCTGAGTGGCAGGATGTCTTGGTGCAGGTTTTGGAATTTGTAGAGAAATGTGGAGGATGAGCAAGCTGGTCACTTCCTTGAGCTCATGATTCCCCTAAGTGTTCTCCTCTCTAAGTGGGGACCTCAAATAAGTACACTCAGTTGCTCTAGAAATTTTCCATATAGCAGGCAAAACTGAAAAACCTTGGTTTTAGAAAGAGGTGCTCAGGCATAAGAGAAGGAAATTAGAAAATGAAATCAAGCCCTTCAGGAAAACAGATAAATTCCAGATACATACACACACAAAAAAAAAAAAAAAAGGCAAAAAAACGCCCAACACATAGAAACTTTATAGAGCCCATTAAACAAAGTGAAAAATCAAATGCTTTAAGCCCATATAGCAGTTCAGACTTTTAAATAATGAATTTGGAAATTTGATTTTGATTTCATTAAAAAAACCCCAAACAACAGCTACCAAAGAAACAAAAAGCACAAGCAACAACCTAGTCATACAACCCAACTTTGGTATCAAGCCATACTCCATGAATCTTACAAACAAGCTAGTACTGTACCAAAATTCACTGATTGGCAAAACACACACACAACACAAAATGAACCTCAGAATTTTCTTTAAAATTCATTGGGATATTCTTTTTTCCACAACATTCTTCCAAATCCATGTAAGTCCAAATTGCACATAAATTTATCTCAAAAAAAATCCCACAACAATTTCACACTATTACTTTCCATGTCTTTTATCTGTAGCATTTTTATGTCCCACATCCAAAGTTTAGCAAGACTGTTGTCAGCATTCTACCATGAAGTGAAAAATTCAAACTAACTGTGATTCAACTCCCTATAGAGCAAACCTTTCAGTTCACTTGTGGTTTTAATTTTCACCTGAAAGCATGTCAACCTAATGGTCACCACTGAAACTGCATATGTAATTACACCTAAAAAGGGCTAAAATGGAAGCCATGCCCCTGACTTGGAAATTGAGCTGCATTTCAAACACTGCTTTGTCATTCTTGGGGAATTTCTCCACAGAACACACTTTACCTTTCAATCGAGGACTATGCACGTGCATTCTTTGCAGATGAAGATTTATTGGGATGAATTCTAGGGTTTTTTCTCCTTTGCTACAGCTTGATTTGAAGGAAGAACCTGAAAAACAAAAGTTTAAAGAATCATTATCTTAAGCACACAGATGTTTCATCTCCTTTTTCATGCGAGGACAATACTTGTATGTTAGGAGTCTCCTTTAATTTACTTTTAATGTGTAATTGTGTATTAGGAGATGAATGCTTCACTAACAGAGTCTCAGCATGTATCCTTACTGGAAGCAACAAACCAGCTTTTAATTCACTGAACAATCTAATTTTTTATTCTCGATGATAGATATTTCTTCCTGCTGTCTGAAGTCAGTCTGCTGGAAACAATGTCACAGTTAATGTTTATTCTATGCTAAAAACACAAGGGTGCAGAGCAATGATGGCATTACATCTTTGCCAAGGAACATTTTTTAATTCAAACAGAAGTATGGTATTGACTGAGCTATGCACTCTTCCTAGAAAGCTCAAATAAAGAAACACAAACTATCTAAAGGAAAGCTATAACTTAATTTTCTCTCTAAAAAGCCAGTATTACAAGAAGCACAATGCTTTGGGTAAAGAGAAAAAGATGAATCTGGCTGTGTATTTCAAATGCATGAGACTATGGGTACCTCTGTGGTGACATAAAGCAATATAATTAAAGTCTGACAGTATGAAATCATAATTTACCTGGAGATCTTTGATATAGAATATATATATAAAAGGATGCCTAGGCTGCTCCCTAAGCTTAGTAACTCAAAATAAAAATTTAACAAAGATAAAGAGCAAACATAGGAAGAAAAGTAATTGACAGGAGCCAAAGTTTCAGCTTAGACAGGAACCCTGGGGCTGCAGAGTGAAACCAGGAGTTATTGGTGATGCAGTGGGACACCTGCACCTGCAAAGCACAGAAGGACAATTAGGGGAGTGCTGAAGGGAACTCGAACTATCAGAAAAGAAATGAGAGCAGTGCAGGCAAGGAGATCACATGTAATTAGGAAGGAAAAGAGAAAGGGGGCAGATTATTCGTGAGAATTCAGCTGAGACCAAGATCAAAGCTTAAGGAATGATAACTGAGACAAGGAGACACTGGCTGCCCAAGAGGAGAATACGACAGCAGATTAGAATGGACCAGCAAAAGGCTAGCAGGGAGAAGAGAAGAGCCTGCTCTCAGGATTTATACTTTTGTCCTGAGCAGGAGTAGAACACATGCAGCCTTGCTGAGTCTTGTTATTTCTCTTTTCAGGCAAGACCTGAGCAGCAAGTAATCCCTCCCATCCAGTGCCAGAAACCTGTGGTAGAGGAAACATTCACCTGCTATCAATTATCACATTTGCTCAGGTATGAGACCCATGAATCTGCCACTTTGCCAGTAGCATCCACACTATAAAACTAACTTGCAGACTAACTAACTTGCTAACTACCTAATCTGCCTGTTTTTAACTAACTTGGTAAGTTGTATTTAAATACAACTTTTTTCAGTAGTTAAATACTAAAATAACTACTTTCTCTCTATTAAAACAGTTATTGTTGTTGCAAGATTAAACTCTTCAAAGTTTGGGGATACCAGAATATAGATGCAAGAAAGAAGAGGAACTGTGAAATGGACTTGAGTAACATATCACACACCAGCTTTTCCCAGTTCATTGAATGTTTAGTGTCTTTGCTGCTCACTTTAGAAGCAGTGATTCAATATTTTTTTTCCAACTTTTACTTCAGTATCTGGATTCAAACATATTGCTAAAGCCTCACACAAAGCCAGGATTATTATTTTCCTCAAACCCGTCTACTGTATGTGCAACAACAGTTTCTAAGGGCTTTACAAATATTTATAGAATAATTTTAACCGGATGAATAAAAGTTTCACCCATCCTAAGGTCAAAGAACAAGCATTTAAGAAGCAATGCATCAATATGAGATACGGAGGCTTTCATTCTGCAGAGTATGTTTATAATTCTGTATCACATTCCATTTTGGAAGAACAGCTCCCACTGAGCTGAATTACACCCACAAGTACTGAGCACTTCTGCAAAACAGCTTGTGCCTATTGCCAGGCTTCCAAAAAGAACAGCACACACTAACCACTTGTCAAGTCTGACCTGCCTAATGCCAGATAGGAACTTGGTGGCAGAGGCAGGGACAGTGTCCAGTTCTCAAGAGCAGTATTCAATTGCTTTAACCTCAGTTGTCTTTTTCTCCTTCTAGGGCTGGATGAATAATAGATGTTTCAGTCTGATGACTGAAATGGAAAAAAAATAAATGGGAAGGAGGGAGATCATTTGGTCATCATTTCAGGTCAAACTAAAAGAAATAGACAGTGTTTCAAAGTTCTACTCCCTCCCAATATTACCAAATCTCTGGTTTAGATTCACCTGATTTTTTTAATGTTGCTTTTATGGATTCCTGGTATGTTTTCCTTAAAATAAGAATACTTTGCAGTCTCTAAAATTAAGTCCTGAAATGTTCAGGTAAATTTTTACACAAGAAACAAGATCAGGGGCTTTCCAAATATAAACAGGTATTTTACCAACACTTTAGAATGGGGGAGAAAAAGGGTTGTTGAAGAAATGGGATTTAAGCATGTACCTGAGTGCTGGCCTCCTGGCTATTTCTCACCTTCTCTACAATTATTAGGTTGTTTTGTTTACTGCTTTGTTTTGTTTTCAGATAAATGTCCCTGCTCTCTTTTAAATGTGGTGGTTCTGTCCTCAATAATCTCAGGTTCCCAGGTCCTTTGCAGTTCTCTCAGGACCCAGGAAATGAAGGTCATTTAACATTACCAACCTTTCTTAAAGTCACTTGGCAAAATACAGGTCTTGTAAAAATTCTGTTTGACAGATTACATTGTCTATTATTTTTTAATCTCAAAAGGTCCTTTCAATGTTTTCCCACAAGTTATATTTATCACACTGATTCCTTCATAATCTGTATTTATTGGCTTGCTTATGATACTTGATGGAGTGCTTTCAAAGTGTAAATAGCAAAGCACTGAAAATACATCTATTAGTTAAAACAAACATAGGAAGTGTCAAACTGGATCAGACAGTAGTCTGCCAAAATCAGAACTGGAATATTCTGATAATGGCAAACAATCAAAAATATAAGAAATTACACTTTTGCAAACAAAATGCAATTATACATCCATGCAACAGATGAGCTTTTTTCCCCCCACACACAAACATTTAAGCAGGTGATCAACTGCTTCCAAAATGCTTTGATTAAGGACTGACTGGGGTTTATTTTCACACACTTAAATAAGATTTCTCCTTTCCTGTGGCCAAGAACACTATCCCAGAGCAATCTGAAATGGGAAATACCATGTTCAGTCCTGTATTAGAAAATGATGGCTAAAGGATAAAAGCACAGTTGTAGTGTCAGTTTCGAAAGAGAATTATTTGTGTCTCACCTATCAAATGCAGTAGATTCCTTATGAGAAAACCAAATGCATCCAATTAACCATAGGAAGAAATATTCTATGTATTTTAGATGCATAACAAACTAAAACCTGATTGCACCATTTCTCAGTACACACACAAAGCAATTGCTTTGAAATTAAGTAGTAAGCTAGAAGTCATGAAAAAATTACTGCAAATCCTTCATAAGTATATCCCAGATATTTCACAAGATGCTATCATCATTTCACCCTCTATTTTACCAATATTCATAACCATAATGTCTCTCTCAGCAATATTCCAGGTTGCAGTGTTTATGTCTGACATGCACTGCTGTGCTTACACACCCAAAACTGTGGGAGCAAGGCCAGACTGGGAACATCTAATGGGGAGAGAACAGAACAAAACAGAATAAGCAAGCAATAATGGCAGAACAGTCATCCAAAACACGTATCTGAGATGGTCATTGTGAGGACTGAAGTTAGAAATCTGACACCAGCAAGAAAACAGCAACAACAACAACACCTCCTTAGTAATTCACAACAAATATGCCCATTTTGTTACAGAAATCTCATCAACTGGGCAGGGTGGAGAGCACACCGGTAGGAAGAGGCACACTGTAAACAGATGGAAAACTTTGTTTGTTCAAAATACAGAGCCATTCAGGAAATAATTCCAGTAGTTGTACAAAACAGAAAAGAATTATGTACGTCGCTTGAATGACTTACCTTCAAAAAGCCTCAAACCAAACCAAGAAATTCAAAAGAAGGAATAATTTGTTCTGCAGATTTTTCTTGTTCTTTTTTTGAACAAGAAATACTACAAGAAGCAAAGACCAGCAGTCTTTTCTGCATTTGCCCCGAATGCAGCCTCGGGATGCTGCCTACTTGCACTGTCATGTAGACACTGATACAGTACAGACCCTGACCACAGGACTCTCTGTCAGATATTAATGGAACAGCACTCAGTGCACATCAGAATGCAAGACCACCATCTCCACATGAAAAAAAGCAAGGCAGCACATACTGCTGGTTTTGGACTGAGGACAGATTCCCCCTCCCATATTAATTCTGTGCTTTTCTGGCACAACGTGGGCAAAGACAACCACTCACTAAGGATATGCATGGGAATCTCAGGAGGTTTAGTAAGACCAAGAGCAAGGTGCAACACCTGGGCTGTGGCTAACCTCGGTATCAAGCCAGGTTGGAGATGGACAGATCAAAAGCAGCTGGGCGGAGAAGCACCTGGGAGTGCTGGGGGATGAGAAATTGGACATGAGGCAGCAATGTGCACTTGCAGCTCAGAAAGCCAAGTGTATCCTGGGCTGCATCCAAAGAAACATGGCCAGCAGGTCAAGGTATGTGATTCTGCCCTGGAGAGACCCCACCTGCAGTGCTGCATCCAGCTCCGTGGTCCCCAGCACAGGAAGGACACTGAGCTGTTGAAGCAAGTCAAGAGAAAGCCACCAAGATGATTAGAGGGATGGAGCACCCCTGCTATGAGGAAAGGCTGAGAGAATTTGGTTTGTTTAGCCTGGAAGAGTGAAGGCTTTGGGGTGATCTAATTGTGGCCTTCCAGTACCTGAAAAGAGCCTACATGACTAACGCAGAAAGACTATTTACAAGAGCATGTAGTGACTGTACAAGAGGGAATGGATTCCAACCACTCCCCAGAGGGCAGGTTTACAGTGGATGTTACGAACAAATTCCTTACTGGGAGGGTGCTGAGACCCTGGCACAGATTGCTGAGAGAGGTTGTGGGTGTCCCATCCCTGAAAGTGTTCAGAGTCAGGTTTGATGGGGCTTTCAGTAACCTGGTCTAGTGAAAGGTGTCCTGTCCATGGCATGGCGTTTGGAACAAGACGATCTTTAAGGTCCCTTTCAACCCAAAGCATTAATATGACTCTATGATTTCTATGTATTTTATTTCTGCTAAATATGGCAATATTTAATAACTAACAATACTTAAGTGTTCCAGAAGAGAGGCTGTTTTCCTAAAATCCCAGATTCCTACCTGTGTGCTTGCCAAGCTCTGCCAGAGTATCCTGGTACATGCTCAACATCTGATCACAGTGAGCAATTACACTCTTGCGCATGTTGTCCCAGTGAGGAGCAAGTTCTCCCAGGTCTTTAAGTTCCTGATTCCTGTATTAAAAGGCAAAAAGAGAAGGTATACTAAGTTAACTCATTAATCTTTTAACGTTAATCCAAATTAAGCCAAAGCAAGTTTGTTAGAAAACATCGAAAGGCCTTCCTAATTGAAATAAAATTTACTTTCACAATGCTTTTCAGCTCTGTTTTGCAACTACACAATAAAGAATGTCAGTGACTAATACAGTAATTTGTGTTCAAAACTCATCTGCTATAAGTGCAATAACCTACAAACTGAAATACAATTTCTCTCCTGAAGGTAATAAGGCTTCCAGGCTCCAGAGAGCTTTGTTCACAGAAATTAACTTTTTGTGAAGAAATATTAAACACCATTGTAAGGAATACAAAGCTTGCTTCCTTTCCAACACTTGCAGCATAGTTGTTTTGATCCACCACTCTTTGGATGCTTTCATACACATCATAAACACGTTTCTAACAGGGTTTCTATATGTCAGTTTAACCAACACACCAGCCCTCCCCAGTTTCTTTAGCATGCAAAACAAAACACACACACCAGAAGCCAAACCACCACCAGTCCCCTAAAACTTAATCTCCAGCCTTATAGCTGCTTCACCAGGTCAAAACAGCAGTGCTATGGCAACCAAACAGGTCACTGGAAATCCAAAAGGAAATCCTTTAGTAAATTATCAGTTTTCCTGTACACTCTTGAGAGCTGGCACGAGTGAAATAGAGATCAGTTTAATTTCCTGCACAAACAGGCACAGTCACAGTACATTGGGTTTTCTGCTTGGTTTCCCCACTTGCAAAGTAAGTTTATCCCAGAGCCACTTCGGGGGACCTGCTTTTATGGAAACAAAGTGAAAGATCTTGAGTCTTCAAACACTTGGAATTGTTCAGTACAAGATTTTTGCAACGCAATCAGTTTTCCTCATTTTCCTTGAAACCTCAAGAAGACTCCTTCACTGCAGTTCTTGGAAGCCTCCAAAAAGACTTTGAGAGGACAGCTCTTGCACACAGAAAAATTACTGAGGAAAAAGTAAAATCAAAGGGAGAGAAGGCAGTAAGAGGGAGCAAAAGACCAATGAGCCTTCAGCACAGGAACACAGAGCTACACTTATCCCAGCAGGTCTGACCATTAGTCAAAAAGCCTTAAAATCATGTCTTAAACAGCAAAGCCAACCAGTGGTGTTTAGACCATCATTATTAGCCTTGCTGTAGTATGAACAGCACTGGAATAAGCTAAAGAGGCCTAAATCTGCTCCTGGTTAACACAACAACCAAACCCACACAGATTGCACTGGAGGCAGAATTAAGGCATTTTGTCTATACATGTCCTTGAAAGTATTAAAATGGAAACAAATATACATGAACTCATTGAGAATTTACTAATGACGTATTATTACTTGTTTTCTATGTCATTCAACTTGAAGAACAGAAGAGGAACCAACTCAGCTTTCCTCCATTGATACAAACTGGCAATGTTGTAGCAAAAGAATTATCTGCAGTAAAAGGATAAACCCACCATTTTCAATGACCACTTTCGTTACAAGTTTTTAGCAGCTTAACATGAGGCATCCCATTAAATGAAAACCTCAGGGCTTCCTCCTAAGAAAAGCTTGTAAAAATCTGTCAGGTTATACAATTTTTTTAATTTGCAGTGAAGCTATTTTGGCTCTTATTTATGTTGCCTTATTTAATAGTTTTAGCAACAATGTTTGGACCTGACTGACCTCCAAAACTTTACCGCTCCTTCTCCATGGGAATACAGTATTTTACCTAAGAACTGTATCCCCACCTCTATCTAAGTCCCCCCTGAACCTGCTGGGCTCGAGACAAACAACAGCAGGAATAGAAACCATTTTTCTCAGACTAAAATATCCACCCAAACCCAAAAATTTGTTTAACCAGCTGACAATGAGTTAACTCCATTGGCACCAACAGTACTGGGAAGGGAAAACTCAAATCCCACAATACTAACTTGAACATGTTTTTGAGAACTGTCAAATCCTGCTCTCAACATTGTCAACAAGCCTTGCATTGGTTCATCTCAGAAATATATATGCATCACTGAAGTAAAACTTTAGCTACTACTGTGTCACAACAGAAGACACATTTTATCTGCAATGTTGAAAGTAAGAGGACAGCTTTACAGCAATCCAGAGCATATGTAGCCTGGAAATTTTATATACGACCTTTCTGAATTTATTTTCATTTAAATATGCAGTAAAATCAAAACAATGAGATAACAGGATTATATGGCATAGACACTACTCTTCAAAAGATAGCCTTGTTATACACTTTATATCTGTATTTTTTTCCTAATGGAATTATAGAAGACATAGGATTTACACAGTATATATGTCTTGTGATTTTTGTATTATTTTTCACTGCCGTTGTTGACTCAATATGGTTCTGAGTTACAGCTGAAAGAAAAAGAAATACCTTTTGTATATCTAAGCTCCATTAACAATATTCCATAGTACCAAGTTTTATTATCATTACATGAAAGGCCTCTTCCAAAAGTGAATAGAGGAAGAAACATAATATTTTTCAAATTTGGAAGTTTACAGGTCATACTAATACCCACAATCTTAGAATTTTTTTATCTGTTTTAATAACACTATAATACTTATATTAGAACTTACTTAATTGAATAACTTTAAAAACACACTTCAATTAGTAATTGTGTCAAACAGTTATTCTGTAAAAATATTAATATTTATAACATATATTGCTTCTACAGAAGGCAAATCAGTTAATGACTCAACTTTTCAATGTAGCCATGGAATTTTGAATAGCTAGTCAACCAAGAAGTAGCTCAGCGCAAACTCAGTGTTGTTATAATAGAGCTATTTATCATCTTATTCCCATACTCCAAATCGTCTCTCAAAGTACTTTCCAGATAATTGCACTCATCACCATGACAGATCTGGTGCTCAGCATCTCCTTAAACTCATCTTACAGAACAAAATCCAAGCTTTGTCTACAGCTGTTTGTCTCTGTCTTGCTGTTCAGCTCCTCAGAGTGTCTCCTGGATGGTATTTTCTGTCTCTGCACAATGGAAACACCACTCAGGAGCAAAGGTAACTTCCATTGGCTCCTGCCTTGATTAGTTCTCTGTGTTCCTTGGTGGTCTTGGTATAATTTTGCCCCATTTGTATCTAACCAGAATGTGGTTGAAAACTGTCTGTCCCACTTCTCATTTCCCACCTCAAATATTAGCTAATTAGCTGATTATTAAGCCTGCCTTAGGTACATGCTGGTTTTCACATCCATTCTTCCCTTTAGTACACTTATTATATCAGCTTTCACTGAGCACTTCTCAATATGTTTGGAAGCAGGTCCCCATTAAAAGAAAAAAAAAATCTAAAATCTACCTGTTACCCTTCCTTCACTATGGCAGAAAAACTCAACGTTGGATCCTGATCTATTTGTACACACAAGGCTGGTTGTTAGGATAAAGATTAATGGCCATTGCTGCTAACACAAGAATAATTTTAAAGAGATGAAAAATTCTGCAATAAGTTATGAGACTCCTCAGGATCCCACAGCACTGTCAGAAATGTTGTGAAACTTCATTTCCAACTCCTACTTACAAATCAACATTTTTTTTTCCTCAGAATGACTTACTGATTTGCACAGCTCCAATCTGTGGCACTTTGCCCTTTAGGAGACTTGAGCAGACCCTGCACAGGCTGTAACACTGATGAGTAGGGTGGTTTGGGAGGCCCTGCTCCTGCTGCCTCACCACATACATCTCTGACATTACTAGCAATTAAATCTCAGTGCCATTACACTCTTTTTAAACAATTAAACAGTTTTTTTGTTCCAAGGAAATGTTCAAAGCAGCCCATTATCAAAATGTGGTTGAGAACTGTGTGCTCAGATTAACATTCTGCCTTTTGATTTACCAACTCATGCTTTTTTTTTCATTTTTAAGAACACCTTAGGTGCATGATTAGAGTAAACTACTAAAGGTACCTGAAAGAGGCACAAGGAATTTCCTGTATGACTCATGTTTGTCATTCCTACTTGAACTGCTCCTGCTTTGTGCCACGCAATTTAATGACCATAGTAACAGAAAAAGACTTGCTAACCACTTTGGATACAGGAACAGCTTAGAATTGTAAAGGAAACATATTCATTGCTAAAATATAAACCACTGATTTCTATAAGGACTACTTTGAATGAGCCATATGCATCATGTTACAAAGCAATTGGAAGGAAGTCCCAATACTAAAATAATATTTCCAATGAACTTGTTTTTGCAAATCTACAACCAGCTTCAACAGTCCAGACACTGTGGAATGCACAGTGAAAACCTGTGGTCAATGACAATAAATCAAAATAAAGCAAAACATCAGCAAGATGTTCAGATGAGCAAGATGGTTGAAAAGGGGGCAGTCACTCAAAGAACTCTTCTTGAATCTGATTACTCTGACTCAGAAAAAGGAACAGCAAAAATAGCCATTTGCATCATTGAGGACACAACACAAATCAACAGAAACTGAAAGATGAAGTTGAAAAGATCGGAGGAATTAAAAGGAGATAATTAAGAGGACATATGATAAAAGCACAGAAACCAAAAATGCTGCATGAACACCAAGTACCAATGTTTTATACATACAACTTCAAAAATCAAGTAATGCAATTCCCAATGAAGCAAACATGATAAATTCAAAACCAAAATAATGAAGTAATTTTTGCCTGCACCCAGCAAAATTAGCTTCTGAAATCCACTTTCACAAAACATCAGAAGGAAAGAGCTTAGCAGGATTCAAAAGATGAGACATTTCTGCAGATTATATTTGCAAAAATTTTATTAATATAATAAAGGCCTCAAAATTCTGCATATTTATCAAACAGGAGCTTTGGAGTAAATATACAACATAAGCTTTGGGATATGACTCAATCACTCATAAGTAAAGGAAGCTTAGAAGCTTCCTTCTATGGAAAGGAGCACAGGAATTATTTTTCCAACAAAGTTTGCTTTAAAGGGTACATGTTTATGGATAACCAATTCATTTTTACTTTTTGTAGAACAGAAGCAGATAAGATTACTCTCATTTTTCTTTACCACAAGTTATGGTCCTGTGATATACAGACAATAAACCCTATACAGGCAATGCAATGCTCTCTCCAGAAATAAGAGACTCATACCCTTTCCACTATATTGCCTCCATAACAGGCAAATAATTACTAAGGAGAATTTAATCCTTTATGGGGAAGCTACCACAAAATGAATAAAAGTATATTTTTCTTTCTTTTCTAATAGTTTTCATTTAGAAACTCTTGAAAACAGTTGCCATGTTTGTCTTCTTACAGAATTTCCCCAAACTCTTCCAGGTTTTAGTAAGCCTGACCTGACAGGCAACTAAAAACTAAAATGTAGGTTGTGCTTACCTTTTGCATACACTAAAGATTTAAAAACAACTAAACAAAACAACAATCAAAAGAAACCCCAAATGTACAACCCCCCCCAAATCAAACCACAAAATATCCCATCAAACCCACATGAGCAAACTACTCATTCCAAAAAAGCCGAGCCAACAAACTCATTAAAAAGTATTTTAAAGCATGTTTCTCTGTCTATACATGGAGAATAGATGGGAATTTGCAAAGGCTTGATAATATTTTATATTGTTGCTAAGACCTGGAGTTGTAAAGTTTCTTTTTCATTTCTATTCACCACCATCCCCTTTGTATTGTCCAAAAATGTAGATGATACATAAGCTAAATTAAAACCACTTCCTCCTTCCTGCCTTACAACTCTTTCCTTTCCAAACTCTTTCCCTTCCTTGGATAAGTTATTACCTGGATTTATCTCTGAAAGACTCAACATCTTCCAACAGCATGACCATTTGAGGTTATTTCTATGATTTGGATTTAACAGCAGAGGATAATTCTCCTGTATCAGACGATTGCAGAAGTCAGTAATACTCAGAATGGCATCTCTAGAATTTACATGTTAAACCTAAATTTTATTTAAGTAGCTAGCAGTGCTGTAAAGAATTGTTTTAGAGGTTTTTTCTTGTTTGGTTGGTTTTTTTGTTCTTACAGTTTCATCAGAAAACACTGGAATCAGCTTAAGTCAATGTTGTTTCAGTTCCATGATATAAGCAAAACCTTTTTATTGCACAGTTTTTATTTCCTTCTTTCCTCTTGCAATCATGTTTGTGGCAAGATTCATCACACTACTAACTGAAATTTTTTTTACCCCACAAATTATTAATCAGAGTTCCTCATTCAAAATACACAGTGAGGATCTCTATGACATGAGCAACATCATAGAACTGTACAAAGCTTTTTCCTCACCCTAATGCCTTTATTGACATGAACTGACAGAACCACACTCAGGTTAGTGCCATTAGAAACACAGATAAGTGGTGGTAAGTTCGAAGTCTTTCAATGCTTTTTATGATGACAGAATTTGAGTGTGTTAAAATAACTACAATCTTGAGAGAAAGACTGATTTTTGCTTCAATTTGCATTGTTTTTCCTATATTGTGGGAGGCTCTAATAAGACCTACAAGTCCTGTAATTTTCTCAGTATGTACTTTAAGACCAGGGCATGCTGTGCACAAATACAAGTTCTGGAAATCTCAGGGCCATTGCTGACTGGGACAGAATGATTTCTCTGGAGTCCTAAAGCCTGTGTGGATTTTGCAAAATACTCTCTGTTAGAGGGCAGACTCATTATAGAATGTAATAGAACATTTCAGAGCTTTCAGCACTGCAGAATTATAGGCAATGTTATGCAGAGGGAGCTCTCACAAACCAAATCTGGTGATGTTACTCCATTCCAATGCACTACAACTTCAAACACCCAAGAAAAAAGTCAAATCCAGCAGGATTTTACCTCATGAAGTCACACATGGAAACTCCTCTTAGGCGTTCAGAGGACATCTCTTCCAAAATTAGTTGTGAACAAAGAAATCGAGACAGCCGAGAACTATGCAGTGTTTGTATATTGGAATATTTTGTCCTTTATTTTACAAATAAATTATTTTTAAATTGATCTTGTTTAAAGAAAGAGATTGTCTAAACACTACTTAAAAAATTCAAGTTATATTTATGTTCATAGCTTTATATCCCTCTATGCAGTAACTGGTAGAGAGTAAGAGGAGAAACGTTTCACATCCTTTTTGATGCACAGTGAGATAAACACTCCATGTGCATGTATTTGAATTTTACTGGCAAGTTTGGGAATTTTTTAACTGTTGAAAAGATTATTTCTATGAACATTCTTGCAAGCTACTTAGTAGAAGTAATGTTTTGAAAGTCCTTAAGTGGGTAGGTGTATTAACAGTGCCTGTCAATGTGGTTGGTTCAAACAGCTTCAAAAGTCATGGTAAGTTGACCCAAAATCACTTTTATTTAATGCTATTACCTCCTACCAATACAATGGGTTTGCAATAAAAACTGCTCAAAAACAAGTCAAAAACTAACATGCAAAGGTCTGGAAAAATCAAAGCCTACTCCCAACACATGACATTTCTGCCCAGGGCAACACTTCTCTACAGAAGTTGTGTTATAAAAGGAAGTAGAAAAACATACATCTTTCAGACAGTCTGAACCTTGTCATCATTCTAAAATATTACATGGAAGAACTGAAAAAACAAACAGACAGTACAGATTTGCACAAAAAAGGCCATCAGTGATAGGACAAGACAGTCATTCCTGATGCAGGAGAAATGCTTGAGTATGCTTTGTACTCTGCAGAGAGGGTTCAAGCCCAGTAATTTATCCTTGAATTTTATGAGTTGTGATCACAAATGTCATGGGCCAAATTCAAGTATAGGTGGAATTTCCTTTCAGCCAATTCCCTGAGTTTGGTTTCAAAGGACTCAAAAGAGCTTTAGAGGCAAATCTGAAAGATGTGCTGCAGCTTCTGCTACAGTCTCCCAGTTCTCTTGCTGTGCTGATCCAGTTGCACCAGTTACATCCACAACTCCAAGCTCCAATTATACAGGTCAACCAGCTTTCTGAACAATTATTGTAAACTAAGCCTTCTTTATAATCATTATATTCAAAGAACTACTTGGCTAATCCTGCATGAGCCATGTGAAATATCTGGACAAAATTTGTGCAGAGAAATATTAAAAACAGGAGAAAGGACTCAATGGAACATCTCAAAGAAGAAACAGAAATAATTTAATAATGGTTTGATCCTTATTAGAACAATAAAAATTACTCTAATAAAACTTCTTTCCAGGGAGGTTTGAATGATAAAATCTTTAATGCATGCAATTCTTTAAAAACACTATTTCATGCTGAAAACCAAAGTTAAAGATCCTTAGTGGTTACATATTTCAGAATGTCATGTTGGTAAATGAAATTATTGGGTTAATGATGAACACTGCAGTTTTATCAAGAGATAAACAATCTTAAGAGCTAGGAGAAAAGGAATTTAAACTACAATTTAAAATGCAATACTGAATGGGATTAACACTTACTTGCATATTTTTTAAAGGTAATTGTTTTAGACTTGACTATACTGAAGCCACAACAGGAATAAAATGAAATAGGTTGAGGATGATAAGTGGCCTCTGAGACAAAAATTCTTTTATGCTAACTGGGGAAAAAAGACACAGAGAAGAATACTTCAGAAGAGAACATCCTGGAAATAGCCCAGTGTAAGTTTTGTGTGAGTTAGTAACTAACATAATAACATCCTCCTATGCAAGGACTCCACAAGAACACACATCTTTGCAATTATTTCAAAAAGCAAAGTCCAGAAAAGCAAAGCTGGAACTCCAACCTACATGCTCATATGATGATGGATGACACAGATGCCTCTATTTCCCTATTTTTATTTTGATGAGTATTGAATAATCATGGGGAGAAAAAAAATCAAACCACTATGGTGATTCTTTACTATGGGTTTATACAAACAGGTGAGTTCTGTAATATGAAATAACAGCAAGGGTTATTACTTGTATTATGCCTTTGGAAAGAATAATGCAGTAAAATGGTTAAAGTAGTCCTCTAACATTTAAAAAGCATTTACCCATGGGGCAAATGAAAATCTGGGAAGTGCCTGAACTGTGCAAGTCAGCATAATCTATTTTTATTGCTTACTTAAAAAAAACCCCTTCACATAAGTATTCTCAAACAAGATGAGCCCATAAATGCCTAAACACAGTATTAAATTAATAAAATAAGGTATTATAACAAGTCATAGGATTTTTATAACCTATCATTACCATGCATAACTATGTATCAGTCCACTGACTTTATAAAAATCAAGATTCTGGTCTCCCCTATGCTGTTCTATTGGCATAAAAAGATAAGCCAGAAGCAATAGATGGGGTGACTACAAAAGCAAAGCAGCTCCATATTGCAGGACAAACAACCCCTGTAAACCGCAACAGGCAACACCCTCTGATGGAAGGAATTCCCTGAAAGTGCACAAGATGGCTCTGGGATGCAGCACCACCTCACAAATCTCCAATTCACAAGACCAGATCTGTGGGAAAGGCAACTTTCATGGGGAAAGAGGTAATGCTGCCTTCTACATTATCCACTATCCCTGGAAAAAGAAGGCACTGAGGGAAGCCCTGGACAGCATGAAATAATGGGAATTTTCCACAACTTCATCAGCACAGCTTACAAGAATTGAAGGACAAGCTGTCATTTTAGTCACTGCAGTGGGAATTTGGGCATACAAAGGGGTTTGGGACACTTGTGTTCCCTATCCTCCCTTTTTCCCAGGCCATACATTTTGTAGTGTTTCTTGGATGTCCCTCCTGGTTACAAGGCCAAATATGAATTAAGATTTCATATGTATATTACTCTGGTATCCTTTTCCCAAGCCAAGTGATTTACATTAGCAAGGGGAATGTGATTTTTATTCTCATCGCTCCTTTATTAACTACAGACTTGTCCTTTTCCATTGCTTGCATAATGTTTGTCTGTGGTATTAGCACTACCCAGACATGAAGTGCTAAACACACTACAACGTTTCTCACACCCTGGTTGTGTGCTGATTCTTCATAAAATGTTCACTCTTCAGAATATTTACATTGTTAACCAAATGTTGACCTTCACAGATTCAAAGTCATGACCATAGTCCAGCAGAGTTCATGGCTCAGAACTTATGAGGTCACTGTAGTCCTAAAAATTCTGAGCAATCAATTCTGTTGTTCAGTTACAGCTGTAAGTTTTTAGCAGCCAGAAAGATCACTATGTTTTACTCATTTCATACTAAAAATTATTATTTTTAGCTCATCACTTGCATAATTCCAACTCAAAAACCCTAAATTTACCATTATTGCTTTTCTTCTTCCTTACCTTCTCATATCCTCCTTTATGTGCAGATTGATTAGTTCTTTAGGAACATGGAAGGATAGGGTGGTCTCGGCCATCTGTTCCCGGATCCGCATCCACTTGTTGTCAGAAGTAGGGAATCGATATAACTTACAGATTGGGTTTTTTAACACTGCAGAGAGGAAAAATTATATAATTGCTATACTGTGCTTATATGGCTCTTTGAAAATTTATGACAACAATTTCATGCAAAAAATATACATTATTTCCCCCCCTTGCTTAAAGAATTAATTTTAGAGCCATTACAATTCTATTAAAAAACATTTGATTTTTATTTAATTTATTATACCAGCACGTGGAGGACAAAGTATCACCAGTACAGAAGATAAATCCCATTTTACCAGCATACAAGGCAACCTCAGAATTTCGCATTTCAGTGCAGCGAGTATGTAAATTATACTATCTTATTTTACATTTAAGATACAGTTAGGAAACAAGAGAATGTACAAAAAAAGTGTGAACTCACACAGTCCCCACCAGGGCTTACCACCTGCTAGAATAATTCATTGCTAATAAATTGAAGTGAAGAATGACTCAGAGTTTGGCTGTATCTGATGCATCTCCTTTGTGCTATGCACATACAGGAGTCATTAACACAAACAGCAGGTGTGCACCTACATCACAGCAAACCTAACCATTGACAGGGTCACAAGGAGGCCATTGTAGAGCTTCCTTGATCATCCATGTGGTCAAAAGACTGCCACTCCACAGGGATAAACACAACAGTCCTGCCAATGTATTACACACACTGTTCTCAGGTCACTCTTGTAACTTCACGTGGGGAAATCATGTTACTTTGGTGTCTTGGAAGATTATGCTTAAAACCCATCATGTTTTTTATTTTAGAGTTCTAACATGTTGACTACATTTTCACTCAGACCTTACAATGAGGCTCTATAATAAAGGTGGGAAATTTCTATTCTCTCCTTTCCATATTTTTTTTCACCCTCCTCTTATTTTCCAGAAAGAGCAAAATGGGGAAAAAGCTGAGAAAAAAAGTAGTTCTATTTGCCTACTTTGATAAGCTTACTTGGAGACAAATGAGTGTCATTTAACACACACATCCACTGTTGCCTAGCACGGAATGGCTTTGGACAGCCATCCAATGCTCCAGCGGTACCTTTCCATCAGCCTCTGGAAAAGGCTGCCTTACAGCCGGCTCCCATCGATCTGCCACTGAGTGCTCTATAACTCACAGGAATGCCTTCCCATGTGGGCTGGGAGGAAACTGCTGCTGTCAAAGTGACACCTGCTAACAGAAATTTCAGCTTCACAACTCACTGCCACCATCAATGCTTATATAGGCTGATTTATAGAGAATGGAAAACACAGACCAAGTCATAAAAGACATTCAAACTGCCCTATCTAAGGAAACTTTCTTAACAGAAGTCCTCTAGGAAACAAGGCAAGAGATTAAAAAATACCTGTAATAAACCCACTGCTGGCCACTTGTAAAGAAAGGAATGCTTTAAGTAGTCAAGCTTAAAGTAATTCTAGATGCATTGCTTTCTATTCCTATCACTAGTCTAAAAACTAGAAGCATTTTTAGAGTAATTTTACTTTTACTTATCAGTGATTTTAGTTTCAAAACACAAACTCTGACTTACGGTTATGATAAGCCTAAGAGATGCTTGATAGCTATGACAAATGAATAACAGCATTATTTTTTTACTACTAACACCCAAAAACCTTAATGTTCAAGCATCTTTACAGCTTGAGACTCCTCCCCACAAAGACTTAACTATTGTACCCTACAAAAAACCCCCACATCTCCAAGCCCTGTGGCTACTATCAGCAGTGGCTGGTCTTTATTATGTATGGCCAAACTTCACGAACGAAGATTTGGGAAGGACTTTCCCCAGGTGGGGGTGTGCCCTTCGAGCCTGTGCAGTGGATTTTTTAGGTGAAGGCACAGCGTGCGCAGAACTGGCCCCACCGTTTCAGTCCCGAGGTCCATCTGCCACGGCCGAGCAAGCTTGGACAGTGACAGTGAAGTCCTCAGGACTGTCTACAGCACCCTGTACTACCCAGGGCTGACCCTGCTGAGCATCCGAGTTCTGATGGGATCGGATGGCAGAGAGGCATTGAACTGCCAGGGGATGGTCCCCACTGAGACTCGAACTCATGACCTTGTGATCCAGAGTCCGGAGTGCTCACCATTACACCACGGGACCACCCCAGTCTTTATTATACAACCTGATTAAAACACACTGCAATGCATATTTCCTATTTTCCTCCTCTTCTGCCGAGTTTCTTCTAATTGACAAAATCAGCTCTGTCAATAATATTAACAGTCTCTGTCAATTCACCAAGCAAATGTATGGCACCAATCACTTCCCATTAACAAGACAGTGGATGTAAGTTTTCAGATGTCAGGGAGAGCTCAAGAAACTAAGTGCTAATTGAGGTCTGCCCTTAAACAGCAAACTGCCACCCCAGATGACAATTTTGGGTTGGGTTTGTTTTTCCTTTGTGCCACCTGCTTAGTAGGCAGCAGGCTGGTACTTATTACGAGGACATTTCAAATTACGATCCCCCAGACACCAAAGTCTCTTTTTCTTTATTTTACTTTTTTATATCTACTTCCTATAAAATTTATCAAAGTATGTTTTTTGTGAGAATAGCCCTTAAATTTGCACTCAGGATGTATTACATTGAAAAATTCATATTTATCTGTGAGAACCTGATGCACACATGAAGCTGCCCAAGCTCTTTCCTGCCATCTCCCCACTATCACCACCACCAGCACAGAAAGAAACAAAACAAAACAGAAAACCAGCCAGGACTGCAGCATGACAGCAAGGGAGACTAAGAATCACTCTGAAAAGATGGATAAAAAGTTGTGACTTTTATCAAGGTTAGAATTATTAAACTACATGTCGGGTACTAGATGAATTTTCAGGTCTTTGATTCAGGTCTGAATTTTCAGATGGGGATAATCTCAAGAGTGCTTTAAGTTTTTAAAAATGGTCAAAACATCTCTCCATGGGTTTAAGAAGAAAATTTAATTTACAAACTCAGAAAAAAGCCTGGGAATTCTTCACCAGGAATCCAAATAATTCCAATATACAGTACAGTTAAAGCTTGAGGCTGTCAATAAAAACTGCAAAATGCTCGATGTTTTTCTTTAAACAGATATGCTGCTGTCATGTGATTCCATAAAAATCTCAGAAGTATCTTTCTTTCCAATCACAACAATAACTGCTTTCTGATTACAGCAGGTTGTCTAGAACAGGATTCTAGAAAACACGGAAAACCACCCAAAAAGTAAGAATGACAAGATTAGATTTGGCTTTTATAAAAAGTAATTATTAAACTGAGTGAAAGTTTCATAAAGGTAACCCTTCCTGTATTTACACAGTGATTATAAGAAGCAATGAAAAAAATGAAATCCACTGAACTGCAGTGGTCAAAAAAGGGGAAAACATATTTTAAAAGCTTTTCTCTATAGCATGAAGCCTAAAAGCCAATGCCGTATATTTAACCATATATATTTTCACACATTTTTTTTATTTGAAGACCCCCGTGCAATACCCTGTAAGTAAAATAAGAAAATAATAATGTGCTTCCCTGTAAGTAAAACAAAAAAATAATAATCTGCTTTTAGTTTTGTTCCCTTTTGAACACAGATCAGAGTATATCACTGCCACATACTAATTTACTAACAGTGTTTCTATTTATATGTCCCTTTGCAGCATAGGTGTATTACAAATATTACTTCAGGAAGAACAATTACAGCTTTCTTAATTTTGCTTCATTTCAATTACTTTTATTCTCTTTTTAATTGTAAAGTACAATTTGTTTACACGCAAACAACAGGCAAAACCTCCAGTGTTATAAATAAATAATTGCATTTTGAGACAAAAATTCAGTCTCTTGGGGTATAAACGGAATAGTGATCAGGCTCTGAAATACACTACTCATTCCCACTCACTCAATAAGCATCTCACAACTCACTGGAGGGCTGAGAATTCCCTGTATTCAGATTTAAATTTCAGAAGAATGCCAATGTGCATCTCTGCCTACAGGCTTAAAGATTCACACAGGGGTGTTTTTCCAGTGTCACCGTTTTGAAGGCCTGATAAACAACAGGAAATGGAAAGAACCAGAGATCTTTACAACAGAATACACATGTACTGAATACATATGCATATAAAACACATGCAGTACTGTGCATAGCTCTGGATGTGCACAGCAGGGAAAGGCAGTGCTGATGTTATCAGGCTGCCTGGCACTTCCACCACATTCCCACTACTGCTCCTTGCCCTTCAGCCCTTGTTTTCAATCATCTCCACTTCTGCCATACTGAAATTTGTCTGGCTTAATCTGATTGTTTGTTGAGTTTTCAGTTAAGGTGGTCCAGCTGCACAGAATGAAGCCAGAAACTTGCAACAGAAAGTTCTGTGCTTTATCAGCTTGAATTCTGACAGTCAATATTTTACAGAGCTGAGCATTGCCCCATATTCGTGGCGATCCACTCAGATCTGATGACGACATCAGCCTTGGGAAAGAAACCTCTGCATGCAAAACTTCAACACTTGAAGTTAACATGTCATACACCCAAGGCATCCTTCCCAGTTCCTAATACCAATAAACCTCAATGTGTCAGTCACACAGAGGGGATGGCCACCTTGTTGGCTGAGCAAGATGCTTAAGGGCAGCACAGGCACCCCCCAGGAGAAAGCCAGTCTCAGGCAACACAGGGAGCTTGAACTCTCCTGAAGCCCAACAGAAACATGCTGGGAAAGAAGTCTGGTGGGTTGGGCAAAGAGGCTGACAGTATAGTTGGAGAGCTAAAATTTTCTAAGAAAAGAAATGGGGAATTCAGTAAAAAAAGCAGGACTGACAAAACCTGCAACC